>NC_133215.1:1075183-1360183 GCF_040436345.1 Pagrus major | reverse complement strand
CAGAATATTGATTCATATTTGATCAGTACTGCCTCATTTTACTGTTTTACTAATCCTTTTCCAGGAGTTGAAAATCCCACTTAAACCCGTTAATATCAGGCTTTTGTGTGCAATGGGAATGTGTAAACATGAAGTGATGACGCGTTATCTACGTACGGTGGTGCTGCGTAAATAATGAAGGAATTTTGGATGCGGTCTGTTGTTATTTTCTCTTGTGTTTAACTGGTGTTGTTTCCTGTTTCCGGCGCATTCATGATGTGAAACATGACGTCAGTGACGTACAACGTAACGCTTCAAATAAAAGTCACAGAGAGGCTGTGTTGCCTGCAGCAAGTGGGAATGGGGTCATTAGGCGACCATTGTGTTGACCTGCTAGTTTTGGTGGAAAAGCAGCATTAGATCTGAGTTTCATGAGCAGTGTTTGTTCAGGTGACACTTTCTTTTTCGACCCCACTTCACTGAGTGAACGATGTGTACATTTGTCTTGCTCTGAGACGCTGCTGCTCTAGAGCGACATCTAGTGGCAGTAAATCTGAGACATTTGACCTTGAAGCCAGGGTCACTCAGGGCGGGCATAATTCAAATGGACACAGTTTGCATTTTGTAGTGATGGAAACTGGATTTCTGTGTTTTACTCACATATATCACACATCTAAATAAGGTAACAACACATATTCTGGTCTAATTCATTCTAATTTGAGGAAAACGTTAAATGGAAAAAGCCTCTATGTCCATTTTTAAACACTTTTAACAAATATTGATAATTAAAACAAGTTAATTTTTTTTACATTTTCTGATTTTAAATCACAAAACAGACATTAATTGAGACAAAGGCCGACCAGACAGATTGTCAAGAACTCTTGTTGTCTGTTCATACCTGAGAGTGTCCAATCTCCAGTCTGGATCCTCGAGTCCAGCCGACAGCAGCTTCACTCCTGAGTCTCCTGGATGATTGTAGCTCAGGTCCAGCTCTCTCAGATGGGAGGGGTTGGATCTCAGAGCTGAGGCCAGAGAAGTACAGCCTTCCTCTGTGATCAGACAGCCTGACAGCCTGGACACACACACACACACACACACACACACACACACAGCTGAGGGGTAATGCAAACTTCTGTGATAATTCTCTGTGGGTTTGTCACTTTGACATTTAAACTATTGTTAATGTAAAAATACTGATTAGAGTTACTTTAATTAAATCAATCACCACCATGGTGCTAGCTATAGAGTGGTGTAATTTATAGTCCGAAAACAAAGAAATCAGTTAGCATGTTAGCACATCCTGTCCCCTCGACTCAAAGTCTGAGTTTGTTGAATGTGTTTTCAGTTAAATGTGTGACATAAGGTGTGTGGTTACCACAGGCTGAAGACATTTACACGTTTTGTTCTACAAAATAAAACACATCATTAAATGTCCCACAGTTTAATTATAAAACTCTTCATGTGTTAAAAACAGTTAGCGGTTGCTAACAAGTGTCTAAATGAGTCTACAGAGGTTGTCAGGGACATTAAACGTCCTCACAGCGAACACGGAGACTCATCTGCTCACTAGTCCGTCTTCACAGGCCACTTTAGTTACACACTGTTCTGACTCTGACTTTACAACTCGTACATTGATCAGTTTATAGAAAACCTGGATAGTAATTGTGCAGTAAGACGCTTAGTGGTGGTGACGTTTAAGTCATGTGACCGTGATGTCGTCTGTTTGTAGCCTAGCATTAGCTTTTTAATGCTACACAAATTTAATTTACACTTCAAACATCACAGAGTGGAGTTCATCTGTGGAGATTAACTTGATGAACATACTCTTTCTGATTATTTTCTGTAATAATCCAGAATACAGTTCAATAATCCCACAGACAGAACCAGGGCCATGCTAACTTCAGTTAGCTACAAAAATATATCATCACGACCAATGAGAAGGGATTCTTACAATCAGCATATCCATCATGTTGGCTGCATCACTCTATTGATTTTTTCATATATCGCTGATCTGCTAGTAAATGAGGTTCTGTGAAGTTTGGAAATGGAAGTACGAGGACACTAAATACAACAACCTCTATGGTTCACCTGAAGAGCAGATTGTGGAATCACAATCTAAAATTGTTGATAACCCACCTCTAGCTTTGCTTCACAATAGAGCTGTTAAAATAGACTTTAACCTGCACGTAAAGCAACATGCAAAGGGTTATCTCTTGAATAGGGTATGAATCCTGACCTGAGAGTCTCCAGTTTACAGTGTGGACTCTTCAGTCCAACAGACAGCTGCTTCACTCCTGAATCCTGCAGGTCATTGTTACTCAGGTCCAGCTCTCTCAGACTAGAGGACTGGGAGCTGAGAACTGAGGACAGAGCTTTACAGCTTCTCTCTGACAGATTACAGCCACTCAGCCTGAAAAAGAAATGTAGAGGACACATGAAGACCTCTCTCTCTGTTTGATTTAACTTCCAATTGTATTTTGATACACTCAGTTTCAGAGCAGTGTCTGAAAAGAGAACTGGTAAAATGACGGAAGACCAATGACAACATAAAGGAACAGTTATGGTTCACTCTGTACATGTCTTTTATAATCCTGACCTGAGAGTCTCCAGTTTACAGTGTGGACTCTTCAGTCCAACAGACAGCGGCTTCACTTCTGAATCCTGCAGGTCATTGTTACTCAGGTCCAGCTCTCTCAGACTAGAGGACTGGGAGCTGAGAACTGAGGACAGAGCTTCACAGCTTCTCTCTGACAGATTACAGCCACTCAGCCTGAAGGAGAGTTAGTGACAAAGACAAACACTGACACAGTTTCTGTGCTGAATATGAAAATTCATGAAGATAAGATTTTCAGGTGATTAGTGTTTGTCATTGAGTACATGACTGGGATCTAACAGCAGTTGATGACATTTTGATAAATTATAGTCACATTTCTGGGAATGCAGGTTTTTCAAGTTGTCAAGTAATAAAATCTTTTGCCAGGACTTACATTTAGTAAGATATAAACTACTTGACAACAACCCCACACACATAATAAACTTTCTGCAGTTATCGGTTCACTTACAGAGCTTTGTTGGAGGCTTTGACCACTGGCAGCAGCCTCAGAAGAGCCTCCTCTGAAGCACAGTATTTCTTCAGGTCAAACACGTCCAGATCTTCTTCTGATGACAGTAAGATGAAGACCAGAGCTGACCACTGAGCAGGAGACAGTTTATCTGTGGAGAGACGTCCTGATCTCAGGTACTGTTGGATCTCCTCCACTAGAGAACCATCATTCAGTTCATTCAGACAGTGGAACAGATTGATGCTTCTCTCTGGAGACAGATTCTCACTGAACTTCTTCTTGATGTACTTCACTGTTTCCTGATTGGTCTGTGAGATACTTCCTCTGAGTGTCATCAGACCTCGTAGGAGAGTCTGATTGGTCTGCAGTGAAAGACCCAGGAGGAAGCGGAGGAACAGGTCCAGGTGTCCATTTGGACTCTGTAAGGCCTCGTCCACAGCACTCTGGTAGAGATGTGTAGGTTCAGGTTTGTCTCTGAATATTTGAGACCACCGGGAGGTTTGTTTTCCTTCTGCCAGCAGATTGACTCCAGAGTTGCTGAACGTCAGATGGACATGAAGAGCAGCCAGAAACTCCTGAACACTCAGATGGACGAAGCAGAACACCTTGTCCTGGTACAGTCCTCTCTCCTCTTTAAAGATCTGTGTGAACACTCCTGAGTACACTGAGGCTGCTCTGATATCGATGCCACACTCTGTCAGGTCTGATTCATAGAAGATCAGGTTTCCTTTCTGCAGCTGCTCAAAAGCCAGTTTTCCCAGAGACTTAATCATCTTCCTGCTCTCTGGAGTCCAGTGTGGATCTGTCTCAGCTCCTCCATCATACTTGACCTTCTTCACTTTGGACTGAACCACCAGGAAGTGGATGTACATCTCAGTCAGGGTCTTGGGCAGCTCTCTTCCCTCTCTGGTCTTCAACACATCCTCCAGAACTGTAGCAGTGATCCAGCAGAAGACTGGGATGTGGCACATGATGTGGAGGCTTCGTGATGTCTTGATGTGGGAGATGATTCTGCTGGCCAGCTCCTCATCTCTGAACCTCTTCCTGAAGTACTCCTCCTTCTGTGGGTCAGTGAACCCTCTGACCTCTGTCACCATGTCAACACACTCAGGAGGGATCTGATTGGCTGCTGCAGGTCGTGTGGTTATCCAGAGGCGAGCAGAGGGAAGCAGTTTCCCCCTGATGAGGTTTGTCAGCAGCACATCCACTGAGGTGGACTCTGTAACATCAGTCAGGATCTCAGTGTTGTGGAAGTCCAGAGGAAGTCGACACTCATCCAGACCGTCAAAGATGAACACAACCTGGAACTCTTCAAAGCTGCAGATTTCTTTGGTTTCAGTGAAGAAGTGATGAACAAGTTCCACCAAGCTGAACTTTTTCTCTTTCAGCACATTCAGCTCTCTGAAAGTGAATGGAAATGTGAACTGTATGTCCTGGTTGGCTTTGTCTTCAGCCCAGTCCAGAGTGAACTTCTGTGTCAAGACTGTTTTCCCGATGCCAGCCACTCCCTTTGTCATCACTCTTCTGATTGGTTCATCTCTTCCAGGTGAGGCTTTAAAGATGTCTTCTTGTCTGATTGTTGTTTGTGGTCTGTCTGGTTTCCTGGATGCTGCTTCAATCTGTCTGACCTCATGTTCATCATTGACCTCTGCAGTCCCTCCCTCTGTGATGTAGAGCTCTGTGTAGATCTGATTCAGAAGGGTTGGGTTTCCTGCTTTAGCGATCCCCTCAAACACACACTGGAACTTCTTCTGAAGGTCAGATTTGAGCTGACGTCCACAAACTGCAGCAACAGTTCCTGAATGAAACACAACACATCAGTGAGTGGATGTTAGTGTGAAGAAGAAAACAGTTTATTGAGGAAAATCCTCTTACTGCTCTGCAGACAGTCAGCCAGCTCCTCCTGCTTCATTCTCCTCAGGAAGTTCAGTGTGATCTTCAGAAATGCCTCTCTGCTGCTCCTCCTCTGCTCCTCCTCCTCACCGTCCAGCACCTCCTCATCCTCACTCTGCCTCTCTGAGCATTCTGGGTAATCTGGACTCAGAACCTTCTGGAACTTCTTCAACTCGTTCTTCACAAAGGTGACAACGTTCTCCTCAAGATGCTGCAAAAGAGTAAAACTTCAAATGTAAAATGAGACATTTCATTTCATTTGCAGCTGAAGTAAAGTTGTTGTTGGACATTTACACACCTTAAATATGGAGTCCAGGTCTGTTGGATGCTGCTGGACAGACTGACCACTGAGAACCTGCTGAACTCTGCAGAGAGAACATAAAGTACGATGATTTCAACCATCAGCAGCTTCACATTTTACATCATCTGTCTGCTTCTGGGGCCGTTTGATGGATTAGGTGAAACAGTTTTCTGGTTTTAATGATGAAGCCTTTAGTCGAGTTTCTAGTTGTCAACCCTGTTATTTACCTTCCTGCCTATAACATGGTGTAATATAGTAATAAAGACTGAAGACTTCTTCTGTGAACACAACATAATTGTTTCTCACATTTTGAGCACAAATCAGTTAAAACTGTGTTAGTGAGCTCTTCTGCTTTGTCAATCTATCCACCTGACAGCTGTGGTATATCAGACGCTGATTAAACAGCATGATTACTGCACAGCTGTTCCTGAGACTGGTCACAATGAAAGGCTACACTAGTGCAGTTGGCACGAACCATCAAACATTAATACTAAAGCCCAGGACTCTTGACATTAACCATCCAACTTCCTCCCGACAGACTGAATCTATGGGCAACAACAAAATATGTTGTCATGGTCCACCTGCACTGATTCACACTTCCTCCAGTCAGAGTACTGAGTCCCAGGAGGAACCAGAGAGAGATCAACATCTTCAGTCCACAAATGATTTGAACAGTTGATCTCAAATCTGGAGGAAAATCATTTGCTCTCATTTGATCACTTGCTTCATGTATTAACTGTCGATTTCTGTAAAATCTTGAATACTAAATGTTCCTCTTTGAAGAAAACATTAAATCAGTGGAGTGTGAAAGTTGAGACCAGCTGACAGATCATTTTATGTCAGGACTTGATAGAAGGAGAGCTGCAGAACAACAAACTCTTCTGGTTTACATTCTTACCTTTCTTCAGCAGAGTGGTCTCCATCCTTGAAGAAAAGAGGCAAAATCATGGACTGGTCACTCTTCATGGACACTCTGCTGGGTGCAGGAGAGTCTGGTCTCTGCTGCTGAACCCTGATAGAAACAGACAGACAAACCAATAAACCAAACAACAACTTTACAGTCTGTTAGTATAAAAAAGAGACTTCAGTTAAATGGTGAACTTTATGATCATTTTATTTTCTTATACATGACTTTCTTCTTCTTTCTCAGTGCATTTAAATATTTTAACTGGTTTAAATTAACTTTTTTCATGTTTGTGTTGTGATGCACAATGTGCTGCAGAAATGAAGCTTTTTATTAATGTTACAGTTTTATACTTTTACTAACATGTATGTCCATACCAATATATCCTAACAAGCTTAAATCAGCCATGTTGATGTTTAAGTCAGACTTCAATATAAATATGTTAATATTATCAAACAGGATGAAAACTGGCTTCAACACAACACACACAGAGCTTTGAGTGTGAATCATGATGGTGGAGTGATTTGAGTGCTGAGCTGTGACATGGAGAAGAGTCATGGACAGTTAGAGATCCTCATCTCACCTCTGAGCTTTGGTCTGGCTGTCATGTTGCCCACACAGAGTGGTTTTAGAGGGAGGGCCTCCCTCCTCTGTCTCCTCACACTGATTCATAGCAGAGCCCACACCTTCACACAAACACAACAACATGATTTATCAGCATTCCTCTCAGTCACATGACAAACATACAGAGTCTGACTGGACACCAGATTCACACAAACACTAAATACATCCAAATCTGACTTCAGTCTACACGACAGACATGTTGACACTTTCAGCTGCAGTAAAACTGAATGTAATATTTTCAGCTCCTTTCAGACTGTTTAAAGATTTGAGTTGAATGATGCCAGTAAAAAGCCGCAAAATAACCCAGTTTAAACAACAAATAACTTGGGATGAGCTGAAACACTGGAAATGTTCAGTTTGTATCAAATAAAAGTGTCTGTCTCTTTAAAAAGGACCGTGTGGACTGAACTAGTTTACAGTAAAAACACCAAAACAAGAACAAACCACGAGCACAATCATTCAGCTCCACATCAGTTTGTCTTCTTATTGTCATGTTTCATGGATCTTTGTGTGTCCTGTCATAAATGCTGTCGGACTGTAGAAAAGACTTTGCGCCAGTGCGCCTGTATTCTCATCTTTACGGTAGTCAACGCCGTCAGGGTGTTTTCTCACAAACAAACAAACAAACAAACAACAATAAACAACCTCTCACACTGTTTACCGACTGTCAGCAGCTGTTAGCATCACCGGTGAAGCCGCTTTTCACCGTTTCAAACTGTTCAAGTCCTCAAGAGCCGAGCGGTTGATCCTGTCGACCAACGAGCTCGACACCTCTCACACATTTCAACAGGTTTCACTGCGGTGATTGTGTCAAACTAATGAAGACACACACAGTCTGATAACACGAGTCTTTACAGGAGAAGACACACAAATCACACATGAAGAGGTCACATTAAAAACACACATTTACCTTTTTGTTGAGGCAGAAATCATCTGCGTCACAGAGACAGAAAGTGAAAGTAAGTGACGGAGAGAAGTGACGCTGCTTTCCTGTCAGGACGTCTTTAGAGAGGAAGTAGAAGTTCTGTCTTGAAAATCTGAAAAGTTTTTTTTGTGATGGAAAATAAAAATTAACTTGGTTTCACATATTTATGTTTTTACAGATGGAAAAAAAAATGAAGGAACTTCTTTGACAGATTATCCTGCAAAAGTGTTTTTTACCACCAGCTGTCAGCTCATGACCACAGGAGAGAAGATCATTTCGATCAGACAGAAAATGGATCACCAGAAATAAGTTTGTCAAGTTCCGGTTATCACTCGAGACAAACTCCCTTTCAAAATAAAATGCTTCCATTCAGGCAGGAAATACCTAAACAAAATAAAACAAAATGACAGGAATATAACCGAAGACGTTACATTAAACCTGGACACAGTGTTGGAGGTGGAGCCCTGTTCATTCATATGAAAGCTGCTCAGTGCTGCATGAAACCAAAACACTCGACTTCCTGGATATGAAACTACTCAGATCTTCCGTGTTGTGCGGTCCAGAGAGCGAGCGCACTGGAGACTTCTGCTGACCGAGCCAGCTAACTTCTGGTTTAGCGCCCGGCTAACTTGAATAGAGGTAAAATAATGTAATTATGCAGCTCTTCTAGACTTTACAAATGTTATTGGACCGAATGGACATTCTGACAGTAAGCAAGTCATGTCTCTGGGTTGTGACGCTTAAAAAAAAAAGTCTCCACCGTTTTACAGACATTTCTTCCACAATGTTAACTTATGGGGAAACGTGTTTTTGGGCCGCAGTGCTTCACATCACTGATACATATATTTTCAGTGCATTCAGAAAGTATTCAGACCCCTTCACTTTGTTGTTCACATTTTGTTATGTTGCAGCCTTATGCTAAAATCATTTAAATTTTTGTTTACCCTCATCAGTCTACACTCGATACACCGTGATGACGAAGCAGAAACAGGATTTTAGACATTTTTGCAAATGTATTAAAAAGAAAGAACTGAAACATCACATTGAAATCAGTATTCAGACCCTTTACTTGGTTGAAGCGATTACAGCATCCAGTCTTCTTGGGTATGACCCGACAAGCTTTGCACACCTGGATTTGGGGATTTTCTGCCGTTCTTCTCTGCAGATCCTCTCAAGCTCTGTCAGGTTGGACAGGGACCGTTGGTGGACAGTCATTTTCACGTCTCTCCAGAGATGTTCGATTGGGTTCAAGTCAGGGTTCTGGCTGGGCCACTCAAGGACATTCACAGAGTCATCCCAAAGCCACTCCTGCATTGTCTTAGCTGTGTGCTTTGGGTCATTGTCCTCTTGGAAGGTGAACCTTTGGCCCAGTCTGAGGTCCTGAGCGCTCTGGACCAGGGTTTTTGGCTCATTCAGCTTTTCTTCAACCCTGAGCAGTCGCGTCACTGTGCCACCATGCTTCACTGTCTGGATGGTACTGGGCAGGTGATGAGCGGTGCCGGGTTTCCTCCAGACATGATGCTTAGAATTGAGGCCAAACAGTTCAGTCTAGGTTCATCAGACCAGAGGATCTTGTTTCTCACAGTCTGAGTGTCCTTTATGTGCTTTTTTACAAACCTTCTCTGGGCTTCAGTCTGGCCACTCTGCCTTTAAGCCCAGATCGTTGAAGTGTTGCAGTGATGGTTGTCCTTCTGGAAGTTTCTCTCATCTCCACACAGGATCTCTGGAGCTCATCCAGAGTGACCATCAGGTTCTTGGTCACCTCTCTTACCGAGGCCCTTCTCCCCCGACTGCTCAGTTTGACCGGGTGGTCAGTTCTAGTTAGAGTCCTGGTTGTTTCAAACTTCTTCCATTAAGGATTATGGAGGCCGCTGTGCCCTCTGGACCTTCAATGCAGCAGAACTTCTTTTGTGGCCTTCCCCAGATCTGTGCTTCAACACAATCCTGTCTCTGAGCTCTGCAGGCAGCTCCTTCGACGTCATGGCTTGGTTTTTGCTCTGATACGCATTGTCAGCTGTAACACCTGCTATAGACAAGTGACAGGTGTGTGCAGACACGGATTAATGCACAGGCTTCCCTAGGCTGCAGCCTAGGGGCCCCACAGCCGTGGGGAACTGTTAAAACAAGGTGATTTCATCCCCCCCCGACTTTCTCCTAAGGTATTAAACCGTTGGCCCGCCCTCGCGGTGTACCAGCGTACTAAAAACAAAACAGCACTGATTGGGCAGACATGGGTCACCTCATCCAATCAAGCTCATCGATTCGATTTGACCTACCTGTGTGCTAACTGGAGTGTGTGTGGATCATATTTGCCAAAAATTCTCCTCCACTGTTAAACATGGTGCAAAATTACATTTTTTTCTGGGAGAGCATGATGCATAAGGGGGGCCCACATAAAAAATAGCCTAGGGGCCCATGACTACCTTAATCCTCCTCTGGGTGTGTGCCTTTCCAAATCATGTCAAATCAATTGAGTTTACCACAGGTGGACTCCAGTCAAGGTGGAGAAACATCTCAGAGATGATCAAGAGAAATGGGAGGCAGCTGATCTAACTTTCAAGTGTCATCACAAAGAGTCTTAAGACTGATGTCAGTGTCATATTTCAGTTTTTCCTTTTTAATATATTTGCAAAAAATACATTACATTTCATTATGTTACATTACATCCTGCACCAGAGCCAAAGTAGAACATTTTTAAATTAATTTATTTTATTGGCAATCAGATTTAAAAGAACATAGATTACACAATAATGAGAAAATGCTGAATATCAGATCTGATAATCTGTCGACACACAGTGTACAGTATATACATACATGTACTGTATTATAATTTATAGATTATCAGATCTGATGCAGCATGTAATCTGTAGAGTAACTAGTAACTAAAGTTATCAAAGTACAATATTTGCCTCCAAAATGTAGAGGAGTGGAAGTATTAAGCATCAGAAAGTAGAAATACTCAAGTAAAGTACAATAATCTCAGTAAAGTACTGAGTAGATGTAATTAGTTACATTCTATTAGTGAATATTTGTTCCTGCCTTCTTCGACCACTCAGCACAAAACCTCTGACAGACATGAAGAAGCACTAACTCTGACCATTAAGACGTGGACACATCCGCTGCTCATCAATACCAGAATGATTAATAAGCTATAATATTGATAATACCAACACAACTGCACATGATCAGTAGTGAGCGTCAGGATTAAAGAGTATTTTCCGTCTTTAAGTCGCTATAAACTGAGCCGTCATCAGACTGCACACAACACTGACCAACAGCCCCTGAAGGTATCGCAGCCTTCAGTGCAGCGCTCATGTAGTCGTGTGGTGATAAAGTCACAGTAGTCAGAATATATGTGATGTGTTCATGTGGAGCAGTTATCTCATGAGTTCAGTATGTTTCTGCTGCTCTTCTTCTTCTCTGTGGATTCATTGATCAGCAGCTTCTATTAATGTCCTGATCATCAGCTGATCAGTGCTCTAATGAAGCTGATTATTGAGGAGGACTTTCTGCACCTGTTTGTTGTTGAGGTGTTTTTGTGCCCAGAAAGCTGCAGTGCTGCTATCAGCCACCAGGAGGAGCTGTTTTCATGTATCCAGTGTTCAGCTCCTTCAGACTGAAGCTCAGACTGACTTCATCACAGTGGTGGAAGAAGTAGCCAATCAAATCCTTTACTTCTGTATCCATAGCAACACGACAGCACAGTGGAACAATGAATGAAATGAACAGATGCAGACGATGGCGTGTTGTTCATACACAATGTGGTGAGAGCAAAAATCTGTTGATAAATGTCTTCAAAGCTCACGAAGACATGTTGAGCTTCATTCTTGACTTTGGACAGTTTGACAAAAACAGTCGTTGACTCAAGGTCGTCTTACTGGCATCCTGTCGGAGCTTTCAGTCACATTCAGTGGCTGTCGTCAGCAGATCGAGTTCATGACAGGGAAGAAGAATCACTGATGAATAAATAAAGTCTCGAGGACTCAGTATCCTGAACTAAATAATATTTTGTCCCTGAGTGAATAAATGTGACTGTCATCATGTTTTCTATGATCACCACTGACTCACAGGAGCTGGTACCGTTGGCTGCAGTGACACGTTGTGTTCGTGTCGGTGGGAAGGCGTCAGGTGCTGTTTCTGAAAAAGAAAAAGAAAAACATCACTACCAGACATCTGAAGGTGGGAACGCCGGCGGCTGCCTGATAAGAAGGACACACGGACACGGAGGCTGCGCTGACGTGTTGAAGCTTTTTCACAACAAGGAGGTTAATGAATGACAGAAGCGGTCGACACTCGGTCCTCCAGCATCCAGAGCCACTTCACAATGTTTCTCCATCCACCTGCTCACAGGACAGAAAGACTCCTTCTCCAGACCCAATACTGTCACTAACACCATGATCGTGTGCTTTTTTAATATTTAACGTAGTTGTTGGTGGTTTAATGACATGAAGTCGGGTTTACAACCCACATTTGACACATTACTGTGCTTTTAAAGGTGCAATACGTAAGAATTCATTCTCCCAACAAATAGGGGGCAGCATGATGCCAGAGTCACTGCTAACTGTTGCCAGCTGTATATTTTGTATACACCCATGTCTGTAGCTTATGTTAGCTTGTTAGCTCGGTTAGCTGTGCAGTTAGCTGGACTTCCAGGGGTGTGAGAGAGAGGTTTTCAGGCCCGTGGCTAGCTTGTTAGCAGCTAACGTCAGTAGATATCTCTTCAACAAAAAAACACACGAGGTCAAAACTTCTTCACATCCTGTTGACCATTTTAATTTATTTTTTTTAATGTTTTGAACTCAAACTTACATATTTCACCTTAAAGGATGATTCTGATGGTGGATTTAGCATTCAGCACCAAAGTTACACACCCGGCAGAACTTTAATGCAGGAGATTACAGTTAAATAACATCTGACTGTAACTACACAGCAGGGTTGTGTTCGGGGGATTCGCTCTACTGACGTCAGTATTTCTAACATCCTGTTCTTTCTCGTGTTTCTGTTGATTTCAGTGTATAAATCAAACCTTCATGTCCGTGATCAACAGTTCAACACAGTGACATGGCTGCACGCACCAGATTATCCTTCCCTGCCTCTGTTTGCCACATTAACCTACAGTCACATCCATGAAGACAGTCAGACACCCAGATTTAGTTTAAGTTCAACTTCTGAGCGCTCGTTATTCTTTCATGTTGCAGAATCAAGTCAGTTGTTTGCACCAATCACATGAAATATGCAGTGCAGTGATGTTCATGTAAGGGAGGGGAGGGGCCTGATCTGCAGATCATTAGCAGACTTCCCAGCATGCATCGCTACATGAGAGTAAAAACTCTTTTTCATCGTGTGAAGGAAACATATATGACTGAAACTTGATGTGTGTCTTTAATACATTTCAATATCAATGAAAATATGTAAAAGTTGGTTTTATTTGTGCTCAAACACCAGAACACAGTAACTGTCAGCAAGTTGAAGGATCGTACTGACTCTTCAGAGGAACTTGATGGTTCAGATTAAGATGAATGTTTATAGATTATTTTTAATTCATGTTGTGTTTGTTCAACTTAGACTCCTCCTGAAAGAAAGAATTTATGTGAACTGATGATTTTGGGTAAAGCCAACTAACATAAACTAAACATGTCTACTACATTTAACTGAGTGTCTGAGTTTGTACAACTGGGGGGGGGGCAGCATGGAGGGGTGTGTGTGTGTGTGTGTGTGTGTGTGTGTGTGTGTGTGTGTGTGTGTGTGTGTGTGAGTGTGTGTGTCGGGTCAGCGTGGTGCTACAGCACTCTCTCTCTCAGCTCGGCTGCCTGCACGTGTGTCTCTTTATCCCCGAGGTAAGAACTTTTATTTTGAAACATCATGTTGATATTACAGGTGTGTGTGTGTGCGTCTGAAAGCAGCAGCACGTGTTCACAGAGTCACTGAAGTTGTGTGTTTAAATCAGATGTAATGGTCGTGTCATACTGAGACATTAACCCTGGAGAACATGTGCTCAGCTTGTGAGATGTTTGGCTTCAATGTAAAGGGCAGAAATGATTCATGTAATGTGGCTGATGTAGGGAGACAGCAGCACGAGTCACACAGCAAATATTCTGTTTCTCTCCTGTTCATGCTGCTGACACAACAATGATTTCATGAGACAGACTAACGTGTCCAATATGTTTTAAGACTCTGACTGAAAATATTTGACTTCTGCAGCTAAAAAGTGACAAAAGAACGAAAAATCCTTTAAAAGATACTGAAGAAAAGTTAAAACATGATGTTTCTAAGGCAAGTTCTGCACATGTGAGGAGAGTGTAGAGGATTTCTAAGCTGATTTATGGAGTCATCATCTCCTCCTGATGATATAAAGTCAGGCTCAGTTTAGAGACTTCACCTGACTTTATATCATCAGGAGGAGACGATGGCTGGATTTGACATTTTTGGGTGAACTGTTCCTTTAACATCTGCCTCCAAAATGTGCCACAGCTGTCCAGACAAATCGATCTTCAGACTTTTCATGCGCTTCTTGCTCTGTCGACTGTTCTCATGTTTTCTCCCCGGCTGAAGCATCGCCGCTGTTCAGGGACACGCGGGGAAGTTGTGCTGTGATGTTTATGCTGCTTGACCAGAAACAGCCCAGTGAAAAGTGTTTTCGGAGCACAGCGAGGGGTCGACGTGCAGACACATCTGCCGGCTGCGGACGACGAGGTCGACGCCGCTTTGAAGACGACAGCGAGCGCTTTTTAACTCTCTGACGCCGCGAGGCCTTTTGGGGTGCAGCTCAGCAGAACCAAATCACATTGTCTTTATTTTTCTGTTTTCCGTGGCGGGACAATAGAGCGGCCGCGGGGGGTCCGTGTTCAGTGTCCACTGTCCTCTAATTGATGCTTTGTCCGTCCACGTCTCGCCTCGTTAGAGCACCTCAGAGCTCGCAGGCCGGAACAAATCCAACATGTCATCTGCGCTCAGGTCTGCGCCAACTGTGTGTCGGGTGCAGCGCTCAGAAAAGTGCTACTTTACACCAATGCAGATGAATTTGGAAACACAATTGTCACACATGTTTACAACACTTTACAAAAGGGTACACAAAATGAGTCATCACTAGTTTGGCAGTTCATGTGTGTTCATGTTGATTCACAGATATTTATGAACTGATCATTACGTAATGATTCATTAATGTAGTCTGTTCTCCACTGACTCATTATCGACTATACAGCCTTTGAATCACTTGTTATTGAGGAATTAATCATTAACGACTGATTAACTATCAAGTGGTTCCTGATTCGCTCCTCAGTAACTACCAGTGTTGGTGTAACGTGTTAAAAAAGCAACAATATGATTAATAATAAATACCATCATCAAACCTTCATCAGGTACGTTAATGTTCGAAGGTTTGATGAACAAAACATGATATTTAATAAGCTGACGAGTAGCTCTCCTGGTGAAGTTCACGCCTCATGCAGCTCCTGAGGTCGAGGTTCAGGGTTTGAATCCTCGCTGTAGTTTTTGCTGCAGGAAGTTAAATTTGGCGTCATAAAAACTTGAATTTTGAACTTTAGAGGTCTGTGACTGACGTTAAAAAGACGTCTAACATTACATTAACGTTGAACCCTGTAAGGACGTCACGTGGACATCAAGAGTGAAAAGATGTTTCGTTCTGGCTCCAGTGGACGTCTTTTTAACGTCAGCGAAGGCGTCTTCTCAGTGGGTGAAAACAGTCTCTGTGTTTCTCGAGTTTTAAAAACAAAGTGAGGAGAGAAAAGAGCGAAGACACCTGAGAGTCCTCGAGAAGGAGAACAAAGAGAGCAGATGAGACAAATCAAACTGTTGTGGTGCTCAGTTCTCGTCAAACGTCTGATAAAATGTGTTTAAAGAACAGCGTTAACTTCTTCTGCTGTTATGAAACGCAGGATGTGACCGTCTGTCTGTTTGTAGTCTATAACACGAGTCGTGTGTTCTGCTCAGTATGTACTTGAAGTTCTGACCCTGATCTCTGGACCTCTCTCCACTTTCCTCCAGACTTCCTCCTTTCACCTTCACCCACGTCCTCAGAGCACAGCGCCCTCTGCAGGCCGTCACCATGGTAACGTGTGTGTGTGTGTGTATGTGTGTTCGGCTCCTCGGGTCGGGTCGGGTCGGGGCGACTTGTTAATCTCTGCAGGCAACTGTGACGTCATGCGTCTCCTCACATTCACCTGCAGAGATGATCCGGTCGCTCTGCTGCCGTCGGTACTGATCAGTAACGGACTCACTGCTGCAAGAGCTGGAAGTAACTAAGTACTTTACTCAAGTACTGCGCTGAAGAAGTGTTTTGAGATTCTTGTACTTTACTCGAGTATTTCCATTTTTTGCCTCCTCGTTATTTTATTGTTTCAGAGTGAAATACTGAACTTTGTACTTCATATTCATTAGAAACTTAAAGCAGCTCTGTGTAGTTTTATACAAGACATGTAATCTTTACAATATTAATGAGGTAATCACACAAACTGTCTCCATCAGTGAATAAACAAGCTGCTCTCAGAGGAAACACTGTTTGAAGCCAGAGAGGTGGCAGGGTCCGCCACGTATAAACAAAGTTTTATTCAGTCGAATCAGTCATGGAAACAAAGAGAGACATTTCTTCAATTAAACTACAGACTGCTCCTTTAATCTACAGACTGCTCCTTTAAACTACAGACTGCTCCTTTAATCTACAGACTGCTCCTTTAATCTACAGACCGCTCCTTTAAACTACAGACTGCTCCTTTAATCTACAGACTGCTCCTTTAAACTACAGACTGCTCCTTTAATCTACAGACTGCTCCTTTAAACTACAGACTGCTCCTTTAAACTACAGACTGCTCCTTTAAACTACAGACTGCTCCTTTAAACTACAGACTGCTCCTTTAACCTACAGACTGCTCCTTTAAACTACAGACTGCTCCTTTAAACTACAGGCTGCTCCTTTAAACTACAGGCTGCTCCTTTAAACTACAGACTGCTCCTTTAAACTACAGACTGCTCCTTTAAACTACAGACTGCTCCTTTAAACTACAGACTGCTCCTTCAATCTACAGACTGTGGGTTCTGTTGGTCCAACAGAAGACGTGTTATTGGAGCAGACTAGAACAAGTGTTCTAAGTGGACCAGAACCTGAAATCGGCCGTCTGAAGCGGAGGAGCTGTAGCTGTCAGCTGCCCCCTGGTGGCAGCCGGAGGCATCGTCCACATCTCCAGACATCCTGCTGTCAGCGGGTTAATCAATAAAGAGACGGAGGAGCTGATCAGCAGCAGCACAGTGAGTCAGAGGACGCTGCGTCCACAGGAAACAGCTGCGTCCAGTTTAATCTCAGCTGGCAACTGTGAGCTGTGAACGCCTCACAGAGTCGGCCGAGGTTCACCTGAACGCAGCACCGTCACTTCCTGTCGGAGGGCCGGGTCATAATTCTGATAATCTCATAAAACAAAGCTCAGATTTGAACTCGACCTGTGTTTTAACACTAAAATGTGACTTTCATGTGAAAATGGAGGAAGTCAAACATGTTGTTGTTAATCTGACAGATGCTAACATGCTAACACCATCATATGGAGTGGAGAGCCGTCTGACCTGCTGCTGTAATATCTGCTGCTGCTCCCTTTAGTCTGTTTACTAACCTGCACATTAGCACCTTTAAAGATACGCTCAACTAGCTGTTAGCAGCTCCTGTTGGTGGCTCCTGTTAGCGGCTCCTGTTAGCAGCTCCTGTTAGCAGCTCCTGTTAGCGTCTCCTGTTAGCGTCTCCTGTTAGAGTCTCCTGTTAGCGGCTCCTGTTAGAGGCTCCTGTTAGAGGCTCCTGTTAGCGGCTCCTGTTAGCGTCTCCTGTTAGAGTCTCCTGTCAGCGGCTCCTGTTAGAGGCTCCTGTTAGCGTCTCCTGTTAGAGTCTCCTGTTAGAGGCTCCTGTTAGAGGCTCCTGTTAGAGTCTCCTGTTAGCGGCTCCTGTTAGAGGCTCCTGTTAGAGGCTCCTGTTAGCGGCTCCTGTTAGCGGCTCCTGTTAGCGTCTCCTGTTAGAGTCTCCTGTTAGCGGCTCCTGTTGGCTGCTCCTGTTAGCGGCTCCTGTTGGCTGCTCCTGTTAGAGGCTCCTGTTAGCGGCTCCTGTTAGCGGCTCCTGTTAGAGGCTCCTGTTAGAGGCTCCTGTTAGCGGCTCCTGTTAGCGGCTCCTGTTAGAGGCTCCTGTTAGCGGCTCCTGTTAGCGGCTCCTGTTAGAGGCTCCTGTTAGAGGCTCCTGTTAGAGGCTCCTGTTAGCGGCTCCTGTTGGCGGCTCCTGTTAGCGGCTCCTGTTGGCGGCTCCTGTTGGCGGCTCCTGTTAGCGGCTCCTGTTAGCGCCTCCTGTTAGCGTCTCCTGTTAGCAGCTCCTGTTGGCGGCTCCTGTTAGCGCCTCCTGTTAGCGTCTCCTGTTAGCGTCTCCTGTTAGCAGCTCCTGTTAGCGTCTCCTGTTAGCAGCTCCTGTTAGCGCCTCCTGTGAGCAGTGCACCAGGGATGATCACTGTGTTACACTGAGACTGAAACTGTGGTCGACGGACTGATGTTGAAGATACTGCATCAGGAACTGATTGGAGAGCGATGCGAGGCCGTCAGTCCCTGATGCACTGCCTTCAGCATTAAAGACGCTCCACACAGTGACCACGTGGACGACCTCATCACCAACCAGCCAATCAGAGCCAGAGGTTGAATCCACACAAGGACACGCGATGTGTTGATCCTGTCTGAATTGTGTCATGAACACACACATGATGTTGTTGAGTTTAAATGTGTGGAGTGACAGGAGAGAAGGCAGGTGGAGATGTGATGCAGGCTGCAGGTGTTCGTGTGGACCATGTGCTGAAGAACTGGACTAAACCAGAACCCACGGTCCACACCGGCAGCGTCAGTACCAGTCTACACATGGACTGTGATCAACAGGTCAACAGGTCAAAACCAGAATGAGACAGTGTGCCAGGCTCAAACATGAGGATGTCTCCACCTGCTGGACTCTCACTGTCATCACGCCCTTCATCCTTTTCTTCATCGTCACAGTGAGTTCTCACTTCACTCAAAGACAAAACAACTGGAGGTGAAACATTTTGCTCACGAGCGAAGCGAACAGACGTCTGACGTGATCGCGACAAATAAAAATCAGACGTATAAACTCATAAGAATTAAAGAAATCCTCAAAAGAAAAATCGTTGTTGTGTATTTCACTTCAGAGACGATCTTTGTGTGTCTGTGTGAGGCTGGAGTGTTTGACAAAGATTGTTTATTCATGTGATGTTTCACTTTGACAATTAAAAAAAGTCCAAACTGCTGAAGCTTTTATTAACCAGCGGTCTGTCTGTGTGTATAGTTCAGCTGTGAACATTGTAACACCTTCATGAATGTTTGTTACCAGTGAAATAACTGAACTGAAGTTTAATTACCTGTAAATGATCTGTTTACTAACGATGGTTATTATAAAGTGTGGTGGTAACGTTGACGTCAGTGAGAGAGAGACAGTCGGTGATGACGTTTCCTCTTCACCAGCTGAACAGGTGTGAAGCTGCTGTGGTCACCTGACCTCCATGTAGAGGAAGCAGCTGCAGAGACGAGTCCTCCTCTCAGTCTCTCGTCGAGCAGTGAGTTGTCTCCTGACATGCTGTGGGATGACAGACTCACCACAGCACCAGATGTAGATTAATCCGCCACTGAAAGTAGTCCCCAACAAACAAGCACTGCTACTTCCTGTTTGTCTGATGAAAGCTCCAGTGAGCAGCTGTTTAAGGAAATGATTGAACCTTTCTAAACATGAAACTACATTTTTGTGAGGAGTTTTGTTTACGGTTTCATGTCTTCAGTAGGAACCAATGAGCTCAGAGCTGAGAGGCACAGACAGGAAGTGAGACAGGATTGAGAGACTGACCGACATGTTGGTTTGAGTCAGAACATGAGATTAGTTGACAATAAGAGAAGCGGAGAATAAAAGCAGACACATGTTGGACCGAACAAACAACGTCCTGGATTATACGTCCACTTAAAACTCCCAAACTCTCTTCAGAACTCCGTCAGAATCAGGAGGGCGGGTTAATCAGCAGGGATTAACGGGAGCAGCAGCAGATATTACAGCATGTAAATGAGTTGTTACAGGGTCGGGCTCTCCTGGTGGATTTAATGTTTTCTGTCATGATGGTTCTGAATGCTGCATCGTAGGCAGCTGGACGTGTTTCAGCTTGTTGAAGAAGTTTCACCTCTCATCCAAGAGGCTTCTTCACTTCTAACTAACTGGAGGAGCTGCAGGCTTTTAAACCATGTGTGGGAGTGTCCTTACAGAGTCCTTAGGGCCACTTGTTAGTCGTTGACCCGACCGACCCAACCCACATGAAGGCCAATTGGGCCACTCCCACACTATCTAAGGACACTCCCATACTATGTAAGGACACTCCCACACTCTGTAAGGACACACCCACACTATGTAAGGACATTCCACACTCTGTAAGGACACTCCCACACTATGTAAGGACATTCCACACTCTGTAAGGACACTCCCACACTCTGTAAGGACACACCCACACTATGTAAGGACACTCCCACACTATGTAAGGACACTCCCACACTCTGTATGGACACTCCCACACTATGTAAGGACACTCCCACACTCTGTAAGGACACACCCACACTATGTAAGGACACACCCACACTCTGTAAGGACACACCCACACTATGTAAGGACAATCCACACTCTGTATGGACACTCCACACTATGTAAGGACACTCTGTAAGGACACACCCACACTCTGTAAGGACACTCCCACACTCTGTAAGGACACTCCCACACTATGTAAGGACACACCCACACTCTGTACGGACACACCCACACGCTGTAAGGACACTCCCACACATAGTTTAAAACCCTGCGACTCCCCTCCAGTTAGTCAGAACTGGAGAAGCCTCTTGGATGAGACATGAGACGTCTTCAAGAAACTGAAACCAGTCCAGTTGCCCGCGACACAGCACTAGGAGGTACCAGGACCTGGATGATGCTGGTGTTAGCATGTTAGCATCTATCAGATCAGCAGCAACATTTTAGTCTTCCTCCATTTTCACACAGAAGTCACATTTTACACCGAGCTGAGTTGTAACCTGTACTTAGTTTTATGAGATTATCAGAATAATCAATCAATCATGTTTACTTTGTTTTTAAGAGATAAAAAAGTGAAAATGTATCAAATAGTGACTTTTGTTCTCTGTGGGAGGATGCACTTTTAATCCAGAATAAATCTGTTGCACTCATTTCTTTCATTTGTATCATTTACATAAATAAAACTGATTACATCAAAAGAAAAATGCGTTATCAGTGACTACAATAATGGTTGAAGGTGATGTACTGATACTAGGCAGAGTGAGACCTCCTTGTTTTTTAACAATCTTTGGAGAGAGAGAGAGAGAGAGAGAGAGACAGAGAGAGACAGAGAGAGAGAGAGAGAGAGACAGAGAGAGAGAGAGAGACAGAGAGAGACACAGAGAGAGAGAGAGAGAGAGAGAGAGAGAGAGAGAGACAGAGAGAGGGAGAGAGAGAGAGAGAGAGACAGAGAGAGAGAGAGAGACAGAGAGAGAGAGAGAGAGGTCTGTCGTCTCTTCCTCCGTTTTACCGAAAATCTACATCCGTGAATTCACCTCCTGAGATGGAGGAGACAGAAGACAGAGGAGGAGCAGGAGGAGCAGCAGGAGGAGCAGGAGGAGGAGGAGGAGGAGGAGGAGGAGGAGGAGGAGGAGGAGGAGGAGGAGGGTACCACCGGACAGCCAAGCGGCTCCGGACCGAGGAGGAGGCCGGCGGAGAGGAGCTGGAGGACGGGGAGGAGGAGGATGAGGACTCCGCCGCAGAGGAGGCTGCGGGGAGCGGCAGCGCCGAGGACAGGAGCCGGAGGAGCGGAGGGAAGGTGAGGGGACGAGCTGTGCGCGCGTGTGCGTGTGTGTGTGTGTGTGTGCGTGCGTGTGTGTCTGTACTGACACGTGTAGATGACAGATGCTCCTTTAACTGAACAACCAGCCTCTGTTCTGTCACACTGCACCTCCGCGAGCTGTGAGTGATGAAGGCAGGTGTTTGTTCTGTGTCAGGAGAAGGTTCTGTGTCAGGAGAAGGTTCGGTGTCACTGGGTCAGACTCAAGTGTCTCTGAGGTGATGATGCAGCTGCAGCTCCGAACCTGCAGCTGCACCACAGAGACGCAGCTGAACATCACCTCCGTCAGTGTTCATGCTCAGAAAGTCCGTCAGGACAAAAGTCCTCAGGCAGAAGATCCAAAGGTGACGTTTAGAGACGTTCTGGTACCATCTGGGTCATCTCAGGTACCGAGTTATGTATTTCACTTACATGTTACCATGGTGCTCAAAACACAGTCTGTAGATTAAAGGAGCAGGCTGTAGTTTAAAGGAGCAGTCTGTAGTTTAAAGGAGCAGTCTGTAGTTTAAAGGAGCAGTCTGTAGATTAAAGGAGCAGGCTGTAGTTTAAAGGAGCGGTCTGTAGATTAAAGGAGCAGTCTGTAGATTTCTCTTACTTGTGTTTTGATACTTATTACATTTACTATCAGACACCGTGAGACTTTTTCTTGAGTGTGACTTTGGGGGAGTTTTTACAACACTGATGAGCTGACACCAGAATAAACTCACTAAATGTGAAGAAAGGAAATATTTTTCCTTCCAAACAGAAAAATCCACCCGTCTGACCTCAAGTTTCTCTGTGACTGAACTCAGACGAGCGTCATCGCCTCGTTAACTCATCGTCAAATACACTTCATTCAAACTGGACACAAGCTGGACCACAGTCACCAGAACAGTGTTGGTCTGTCTCCACGGTCGCCTCTGGTTCGGTCCAAATACATCCTCAGCTCACAGAGTAACGTGAAAATATTCTGGCTCTACAGCTGATCTGTCTCTCTGTCCTCTCCTGTCCCGCCTGCCGTGTCTTCTCGTCTCCGGAGTCATAGTCCTGGTCAGAGCCGCCTGTCTTCAGACTGATCTCCGTCGCTCTCGTGTTCACTGGAGGCAGCTGAGCCCGGTCACCTGTGGTGCCTGTGGCGCCTGCTGCCATGGCTAACTGAGCCACTGGCTAACAGCACAGTGAGCAGCAGCTAGCTGTTATGCTGCCCCCTGTAGTTTGGAGCTACCTTTGTTTTCTGGCCATTTCTTTACAGATTGCACCTTTAATCCAGCTTCAGTGCAGCTTCTTAGAGAAGTCTCAGGTCGGACTGTCATGTGGCTCCCAGATATTTGCAGATATTTTTGTATTTCCTTGCAGATTGTTGAGGGGGTTTTATCTTTCATGTCATCAGCGTCTCTGGCTCAGATCCTCCACTCGGAGAGACAGTGTGGCCTCTCTGGGAGGTTCTGGCTGCGGCAGGAAGTGAAGCCATCTGTCGACCTCGATGAAAGGACCTGTGAGTCTGTCGGTCAGCAGGTCGGCTCACACTGAATCCTGCTCAGGATCAGTGTCTTAATACTCATCCGCATCCAAACGTGAGGTTCACGTTCTTGTTTATGGAGTGACTTGTTTTATATCATGTAGATATTTCTCAAGGTTTTACCTGATATGTATTATAACACATGGACAGACAGACAGACAGGAGGACAGACAGGAGGACAGACAGACAGACAGACAGACAGGAGGACAGACAGGAGGACAGACAGACAGACAGGAGGACAGACAGGAGGACAGACAGGAGGACAGACAGACAGACAGACAGACAGGAGGACAGACAGGAGGACAGACAGACAGACAGGAGGACAGACAGGAGGACAGACAGGAGGACAGACAGACAGACAGATCTCAGCGCTGTCGACCAGTGTTTCCTTGTCATTATTTCCTCCTGGAGTCTCAGGATGTCTGAGTTCTCCTCCTCTCTGAGTGAAGTGCTCTCAAACAGACAGAACAAGATTAAATATTAAAATAATGATATAATTAAAATAAAATGAATAATAAAATAATTAATCGTCAGCTCTTGTGTTTCTCTACACCGGTCAAATCAAACGCAGGTCTAATTGTACCGCCAGCGTCGCCTCCTCATGATTTGCATGTTGTGAATGGTCCGCTGTGCTGCAGTGGATTATCTCAGAGGTGTAACTCTCTCCAGGCTCCAGCCCATCAGAGCAGCTTTGATCACACGTTTCTATGGTTCAGATCAAACAGAAACCGTCAGTCTGACCCCCCCCGTCCTTCAGAGGACGACGTGTCGGCCTCAGAGAGCAAAACCAGTCCTTCAGATGCTTTCAACCATGAAATGAAAAACAAAGGAGTTCCCTTCATTTATTCAGACGACTGCTCCAAACATCCATCCACCATCCATCCATCCACCATCCATCCATCCATTCATCCATCCATCCATTCATCCATCCACCATCCATCCACCATCCATCCACCATCCATCCACCATCCACTCATCCATCCATCCATTCATCCATCCATCCATTCATCCATCCACTCATCCATCCATCCATTCATCCATCCATCCATTCATCCATCCACCATCCATCCACCATCCATCCACCATCCACTCATCCATCCATCCATTCATCCATCCATCCATTCATCCATCCATCCATCCACCATCCATCCATCCATCCACCATCCACTCATCCATCCACCATCCATTCATCCATCCATCCATCCATCCATCCATCCATCCACCATCCATCCACCATCCACCATCCATTCATCCATCCATCCATCCACCATCCATCCATCCATCCACCATCCATCCATCCATCCACCATCCACTCATCCATCCATCCATCCATCCATCCATCCACCATCCACTCATCCATCCATCCATCCACCATCCATTCATCCATCCACCATCCATCCATCCATCCACCATCCACTCATCCATCCACCATCCACTCATCCATCCATCCATCCACCATCCATTCATCCATCCACCATCCATCCATCCACCATCCATCCACCATCCATCCATCCATTATTATCCTCCATTGCTGTTCATGAATGTCTGGTCATCAGCGTCGTTAACGTCATGACGTCAGTGTGAAGGTCAACGCTGAATGGCTTTCAGACACAGCGTCACACCAAATCCTCGCTTGAGTTCAATATTTTCAGCTCACACCAATTCATGACGCGTCATTCACGCTGCCCGGCACAAATAACATTAGCAAATTTGTGCATATTTGCGTCTTTTCATTGACTTTGTTTATAATCCACGTGTGAATAACTCGCCTCGAGTTTCTGAACGCACCATCAGAGTGTTAAACCTCGTTCAGACATCACACAGCCCGACGTTTACAGGAGCTGCACAGGGACAAACTGTCAGTCTGTCACATCTACACTGTTCACACACACACACTGACACACACACACACACACACACACACACACACACACACACACACACACACACACACACACACACACTGTCTCCCCCTCATGCAGTGAATCCAGGCTGTGGCTGATGGCGTTTATAAATGATGAATCATCCTGGCTCGTTAGCCGCGTTAAAAGCTCGTTGGCTCAGCGGCTGACACAGCTAATTACAGATGAGCTTCAGGGAGGAAGAAGAGGAGGTGATGAAGACGAGGCAGCTGGAGGGATGAAGATGGGGGAGGAGGAGGAGGAGGAGGAGGAGGAGGGTTGAGTTGGGTTGAGGCCACAGAGTCAGACAGAGCTGTAATGATACAGAGGCCTGACAGGAAGGAAGCAACATGACACTGAACGCTCACTCACACACACACACACACACACACAGACACACATTTACCAAAATAAGCAGAGGCTCAGTCACCATGGCGACCGGGCTGTGCGAGCTGCACCTCCTTTGTACTCCTGCAGAGAAGAAACACGGGGAGGAAGCTCTAAACTTAAAATGGTCTCAGAGTCAGAAAAAACTCCTGTAGACCAAAAAAACTAGCAAGAATTTTATCCAGACGAGCTGAAGCAGGACGGTGGAGCTGCAGCCTCCACGTCTCATCACCCTGCGTCCACCTGTCATGTGACGTTTGTGCTGCGGTGATTATATTCGCCTGAATAATCTCTAAACGGTGTCCTCTGACCGTCCAGACGGGACGAACTCTGAGTTGACCAAAATGGTAATTAGCTCATCTGAGTCGGCTTCAGAGTCACCAGTGATTAACCCTCAGAGCAACAGGCTGCAGCTCCTCACACTCACACACCAACCACCCCAGATCATCTCCACAGATGAACTCCACTCTGATGTTTGAAGTGTAAATTAAATGTGTAGCAGTAAAAAGCTAATGCTCGGCTACAAACAGACGACATCACGGTCACATGACTTAAACGTCTCCACCACTGAGCGTCTCACTGCACAATTACTATCCAGGTTTTCTATAAACTGATCAATGTACGAGTTGTAAAGTCAGAGTCAGAACAGTGTGTAACTAAAGTGGCCTGTGAAGACGGACTAGTGAGCAGATGAGATGAGGCAGCTCACGGTGGACGGATGCTGTGAGTCACATCTAGAGATCAGATTATGTGGAGGTCAACACCACAAACAGGCCCAATCAAAGTGTTTCCTGCAGTGGTTGGTGTGAAGCGACTGAGCCTGCAGCCTCCACCTGCTGCACAGAAACAGGTCAGGCTGCAAACGCTGCAGCGCTGCCTCCACCTCTTCCTGACAAGCACACATGTTTCTGTCAACTCGTTGTTCTCGCTGTGACATTTTCCGACCGTAACCGTCGTGACTTCTTCACGCTGACGTCGATCAGCGACGCACCTGCAGTCGTGGGAACAACACATGAAAATCAGTCAAGTTTCATGTTGTTAACGTTCAGACTCTCTCTGCCATTTAAAGTCCTGCAGGGGCCCGAGATTAAGATTAAACTGAACAGAGTCCAGGATACATTTCTGAGAACAGGAAGTGAACAGAAGTACTCTGGCCTGAGGTACAAGTTCAACAAGAGAGTTGTGAGTTGTCCTGGTGATCTGAAGGGTTGAACTGTCAGAGGAGAGTCAGCTGTTTGGTTGAACTGAGACTGAGACCAGGTGAAGAGGTCCAGAGTCGCTGGTTTAATGTGAACACTTGTGTTCTGTACGTTCAGATAATCTGATCACTAACGATCAGCTGCAGCTGTCACGTCAATGATTGTCTCAGGACGACATTGTAACCTTCATGCAGCTGGAACCACATTAGTACAAAAATGTTCTGTGTCAGAAACTTTAAGCCATAAAAATACTTTATATTAATATTAATATTACTTTCACTGGTTTACATTGTTCAACCTGATAATAACCACCAAACATTCATCACCATGTTTAAATACCAGAACTAAATGTGGTCTGCATCAGTTGCATGAGGGTTCAGTGAAGGTCAGCGTTGGAGGCGGAGCTGCTCAGTGCTGCATGAAGACAAATGGTTCAACTTCACGGGACAAAACCAGCCGGCGAGCGTCTGCTGCAGCTCCGGCTCACCTGTCATGAGGAAAAGCCTCCTATAGGACACAAGGGAAACAGCATGTATTTGTAGACGTGTGGATTTTGTGTTGATGTGGTGTTGATGTTGTGTAGATACAAAGTATTGTACGTCAGTATGACATTAACTTAACACGACAACTTGAACAAAAGACATGTGGTGATGTTGGTTAACGTAACGTTGGTGTGAGAGTCTTGATGACCAGGTCGGATGGAAATAGTAGCAAGAATCTAAAAGTTGCACGTCAGTACAAATCTGTCCAACAGATGAAGGCGTTCAGTCGACTGCTGTTGAGAAAGAAATGTCACCGAGCTTGTGAATCTCTTTGATTTCATGCCCACACATCAGAGGACAGAACACGCACATGCAATCCTGCAGAGACGCTGTGAGACAGACGAGATATCTGGTGAGCTGCTTGATGCTGTGACTCAGCTGCTGTCTGTGCAGAGATGGTGTGAAGATTCCTCTGCCTCATGGTGGAGCTGAGTCTGGTTCCCTGACAGAGACCAGGAGTTTATAAAGAAGAGCTTCAGTGAAAACACTTCAGAGAGTTCGTCACAGGAAACCACGGAATTAAACAACATCGACGTCCCTCCATTCAAAACACTCATCACAATGTAAAGTTTATACGTGTGTGTGTGTGTGTGTGTGTGTGTGTGTGTGTGTGTGTGTGTGTGTGTGTGTGTGTGTGTCTGCAGGACGGCGTGGAGGACAGCCACCGCATCCCTCCGTCCCCGGTCGTCCACGTCCGAGGGCTGTGTGACGCCGTGGTGGAGGCCGACCTGGTGGAGGCGCTCGACAAGTTCGGCAACATCTGGTAACATTTGACCTTTAAAGTGTTTTTATCACACGTCTTCCCCCAGATGTCACCTGCAGCGCTGCAGCTTCGCTCCGTTCAGAGGCTGAGACTTCCTGGAAAACAAACATGTTGATGCACTCCAGTGTTCACACGTTAACTCCTCACTAGATTATTTTGTGTCGCTGCCACGAACGTATAAAAACAGTCTGTAGATTAAAGGAGCAGTCTAGTTTAGTTGAAGAAATGTTAATGAGCAGAGTAAGATCCTCATTGGCTGATGAACCCTGCCACCTTTCTAGCTTCAAACAGTGTTTCCTCTGAGAGCAGCTTGTTTATTCACTGATGGAGACAGTTTGTGTTATTACCTCAGAACTACACAGAGCTGCTTTAACTCTTTAGCTTTAAGCCGCTAACTGTTGCTAACCAGCAGCGCCCCGTTGAACACCTCTGAACCGAGGCCGTACGCAGCCTCAGAGATCACTGGAGGACAGTTACAGTACCGAGGTGCTTCATGGAGATCCTGATGGACAGATACAGGTAGTGACCGCTAACTGCAGCTAAATGTAGTTGCTGTTAGGTAGTTAGCTTGGTGAGCTGAGCAGCTAGCAGTCTTATTTCTAGCCTCACAAATTCAACGCTGATGGCTACGGACGTTTCTGTCCCGAGCTGCTTCAATACTGACGACTTACAGCTCAGTAAGAGTGAAACGCTGCAGCATTGACTACACTGAAGCTTCACAGTCTAACTGCCGTTGGTTGCCTGACGTGTCTGATGTCCGTCAGAAGAACCTGAGTTAGAGACAGTGACCACAACAAACGTCCCTGCAGCTTATCTGGTTTCATCTCAGCAGCACTTCCTCTGCTGCTCAGCTCTGATCAGGTTCTCTGTCAGCGCTCGCTCTCTCTCCTCTTTCATTAGTCTTTGTGATCAGCATCTCTGCGTGTGTCATGGAGACTGAAAACAGTTGTTACAGCCATCGTCACAAATATTCACTGTTCACGGTGAACGGATCATTCAAAGACGCACTAACAGGGTCCTTCTGCAGAAACAGAGCAAATTATTCCAGAACTCATCGGCTCCACGAATACACAGACACGTGTTAAAAGTAACACCAGTGACGATGTTCATGAAAATGCATTTTACAAAATGGCTGCTTCAGAGCCTCAAACCACATGTAAACCTCAATAGATGATGTCGTTCAATCCATTTGTAGCAATGAAGTCGCTCAGTGGCGACATCGACTCAAAGCTGTGAAAATGTCTTCTGACTGAACCAGGTCCTGTCTTCATACATCCGCAGGAAGTGAAGTGATGTCATCAGTGTGGTTTTTATTTCAAAATGAGGGATGGCAACACCAGTGAAGAGACTCCAGAGGAGGAGTACTTTCATTAAACACTGTAATATTTGTTTCAAATTCAAAATACGGCACTTTAGTTTCACACGACTGTGAGGACAAGTGATCTGTGGTGCTTCCACTGATTAACAAACAAAGTGACTAATTGATGACCAAGAGTCAGAGCAGCAGAACGAACATGTTTCTAATGCACTAAATGATGTTCTTCCAGATTTCTTTAACCAGAGTCTCTAGTTGAACTGATCAGTGCCGCCGGTATGAAACCTGTAACGCAGGAGCTCCCTCGTTTAACACTGATGACCTCAGGTCTTTCAGTCATGAAAACAAAGAGAGTTTGATTATTCAGTTTGTTTATCAGCCAATGAGGATCTTTCTCTACAGACTGCTCCTTTAAAGCACAAACAGAAGTGCTACCTGTTCCCACCTGAGTGAAGCTCCGCCTCCTCTGACACACCTGTGCGCTCTGTCTGCAGTTATGTGATGATGATGCCGTTCAAGCGTCAGCTCTGGTGGAGTTCGACAGCGTGGAGAGCGCCGAGCGCTGCGTGTCGCGTGGAGCCCGCGAGGCCGTGTGCGTCGCCGAGCAGCAGGCCTTCTTCAACTTCTCCACCAGCCAGAGAATCACCAGACCCACCAACGCAGACGACCCCACCAGCAGAAACAAGGTTCTGCTGCTGTCCGTCCAGAACCCGCTGTACCCCATCACCACCGTGAGTCTTCATCCCAGAACCACAACTGCAACATCCTGCACCTTTACCTAACCTCCAGCAGAACCTGCAGCACCCAGCTCTGATTCATCTCTGTGCTCTCTGTCCCTCAGGACGTTCTGTACAGCGTCTGCAACCCCCTCGGCAACGTGCTGCGAAATCGTCATCTTCAAACGAAACGGCATCCAGGCCATGGTGGAATATCCTGCATCACGTCTGTTCACAGGATTTCACAGATCCACTTCAAACTTTACCTGTTACCATCGAAATATACTTAAAGGAACAGTTCACCCTTTAACATCTGTCATCATTCAGTCCACAAAACACATCTGGAGCTTCACAGATAAACAGCTTCCTCTCTTATAGTTTTTCAGGTCAGCTGTTTAGGAGAACAACAAAGACTCTTCCATGTGCAGAACTTGACTTAGAAACATCATGTTTTTAAGTTTTCTTCAGTATCACAGTGATCCAGTGATAGATGTCTGTACATCCACAGGTTCACTGCAAACAGGAAGTGCTAACAGCTAATTCTGCTAAGTTTTAATGGAGTTAAAGTATTTGGGTTTTTTTTGGTTGTTTCTCCGTTTTAAATCAAGTCTCCAGCTGCTTCAGTTGTTCAGCAGAACGCTGCAACTCTGTTTTACTGTGAAGCTCCAGAAATGTTCTGTGGACTACGAGACTTCACCTGACTTTATATCATCAGGAGGAGATGAGATGGCTGAGCCTGACTTTATATCATCAGGAGGAGATGATGGCTGAGCCTGACTTTATATCATCAGGAGGAGATGATGACTGAGCCTGACTTTATATCATCAGGAGGAGATGATGGCTGAGCCTGACTTTATATCATCAGGAGGAGATGATGGCTGAGCCTGACTTTATATCATCAGGAGGAGATGATGACTGAATACTTAGTATTTGGGGTGAACTGTTCCTTTACGATATGACATGTAAAGGTATTCATCATGCAGAACAGCTCATTTCAGAATCATATTATATTTGGATTATAATTATTGATTCATCACTGAGCATCAGAGATCAAGTTTAGTTAGATTAAAGCTGACGATGAGGCTTTTAGAGGAGGGTGGCGGTTCTGTCCTGTGATTGGCTGGTTGCTGGTCATCCTGATGAGTCATCCTTAACGAGCTCGTTAACATTTGAGTCAGTGGAGGACGCTCAGAAGGCCAAACTGTCTCTGAACGGCGCCGACATCTACGCCGGCTGCTGCACGCTCAAGATCGAGTACGCCCGGGTAAACACACACACACACACACACACACACACACAGAGCGCTCTGGACAAACACACACTCAGGCGCATGCACACATACACACCTTCACTCTCATGCCCACACACACACACACACACACACCCAGAGGTGCTGTGCTCTGTCGCCCCCTGCAGCCCAACAGACTGAACGTCGTCCGCAATGACAACAGCAGCTGGGACTACAGCAAACCCCTCATCCTGCAGCGAGGTAACACACACACACGCACACACACACACACACACACACACACACACACACACACACACACACACACACATATCATTGTATATGTCATTATATGGTGATGACATCAGTGTTGTCTTCTCCTGGTTTTACAGGCTCGTTACAGTGAAGTGATGTCACTGTCTGAACTCGTTACACACTCAGTCATTATCTGCACATTACTGATGAAAACTCGCTGCGTTCAGAGTTTCTGTCACAATGTCCATATCGAGGTATTTGTTCTGATTATTCATGAAGCGCTTTGGAGGAGACTTTTCTATTCCCAGATATCAAGTCTGGTTCACTGGGATGTTAATTACACGAACAGATGAGCACGAGGGATCAGAGCTGAATCGTGTTCCAGTTTCACCTCTCATCTAACTGACTGAAGCTCTGTGTGTGTGTCCTTACAGAGTGTGGGAGTGTCCTTACATAGTGTGGGAGTGTCCTTACATAGTGTTCCCACAGAGTGTGGGAGTGTCCTTACAGAGTGTGGGAGTGTCCTTACAGAGTGTGGGAGTGTCCTTACAGAGTGTGGGAGTGTCTTTACAGAGTGTGGGACCCAGTGGGTCCGGGTGTGTTGGGCTGTCCGGGGAGGGAACTCCAGTCAGCACTAACAAGAGGTCTGATGCTGCGTCCTCTCACTCAGTGTCCCGCCCACGACACCGTCTGATTGGCTACAATTAACAGCCTATAAACACTGAGTGATCTGAATCTGTGTGTGTGTGTGTGTGTGTGTGTGTGTGTGTGTGTTGCAGAGAGAGCAAAGGGGGAGGCAGCGTCAGGCCATCCTGGGAGAGCATCCATCCAACGGCTACGGTACAAGACTGTCTGTCTGTCCTGTCTGTCTGTCTGTCTGTCTGTCTGTCTCTCTGTCTGTCTGTCTGTCTGTCTCTCTGTCTCTCTCTCTCTGTCTGTCTGTCTGTCTCTCTGTCTGTCTCTCTCTCTCTCTCTCTCTCTGTCTCTCTCTCTGTCTGTCTGTCTCTCTGTCTGTCTGTCTGTCTGTCTGTCTGTCTGTCTGTCTGTCTGTCTGTCTCTTCCAGCTGACAGTCCCTGACTGTCTCTTGTCTCCTGTGTGTCTCCTCAGGCCCACACTGCCCCCTGCTGCCTCTGCCTGCTAACAGCAGGTACAGGAGGAGCAGTGAGGAGGTGCAGGACATGATCTCCTACCCGCTGCTCCTCCCTAAGACCTCCTCCTCATCCTCGTCCTCGTCCTCCTCCTTCCTGTGCCACGGAGCCTCAGCTCGGTCGCCATGGTGAGCGGCTCCATCCCGCCAAGATGAACTGCAGCTGCATCTTCAACCTCTTCTGTCTCTACGGCAACGTGGAGAAGGTGCGTGCTGCCCGCCGCCCCGCCCCTCGGAGGACAGGTGAGGTCTCGAAGACAGCTGAGCTGATTGGTTGTGTTTGCAGGTGAAGTTCATGAAGAGCGTTCCCGGCACGGCGCTGGTGGAGATGGGCGATGAGTACGCTGTGGACCGGGCCGTCACTCACCTCAACGGCATCAAGGTGTTCGGCAAGAAACTCAACATCTGGTGAGTGCTGACGAGACCCTCACCGTCCGTCCTGATTGGTCAGATCAACCTGCGTCTGAGTGACCACCTGTGATGTGATGTCACTTCCTGCTCTATATGAAACAAACCTGTCCATCCATCCATTCATCTTCTTCTTCTTCTGCTTCTTCTTCTTCTTCTACTTCTTCTTCTTCTTCTCCTTCTTCTTCTTCACGTAATAGAGGAATGAGAGGAGCCCACAGTTCTGTCATGTCCCTGACTTCCTTTGTTTCTGTGTTTTCTTGTTGTCGTTCATCATGCACCTCCTCCACCTCCTCCACCTCTCAGTGTGTCCAAGCAGCAGGCGGTGATTCCCAGTCAGGTGTTTGAGCTTCCCGACGGCAGCAGCAGCTACCACGACTTCAGTCTGACCAGGAACAACCGCTTCAGCAGCGCCCAGAGCAGCAGGAACATCATCCAGCCGCCCGCCGCCGTCCTGCACTTCTACAACGCTCCGCCCACCCTGAGCCAGCACCAGCTGCACAAGGTGAGGAGTTTTTCAGTTTCAAAGACTAAAGTTGAAGGTAGCATCAGTAGGATTTGTCCCAGCTGTTCTTGAACGCACCACAAAGATGGTTGATTGTTGAGTCTCATTCCCAGGACGTCAAATAGCCACATTCAGTGAAATCAGGGACATTTGGACAGTCTTTTTGTCATGAAACAGTCCAGACGTGGGAAGTAATGAAGTACAAATGCTTAAGTAGTAAGTTTATCCAGTTTACCAGCTGTGAGACAGTCTGACCTCACTCGTCTGTCTTCCTCTGCAGCTCTGTACTGAACACAACGTCCCGGCCTTCACAAAGTTCAAGGTCTTTGATGCCAAACGTGAGTTTAACCAATCACACAACACACGAGGAGCTATACTGTATCAATACAACTGTAACTTCACAGATAAATAGTTCTGAATATAAAATACATTCAGTATTTAGCTGTCTGTCAGCTCTTTCTCTGTCCTCTTCCTCTTCCTCCCAGCAGCCGGCTCGAAGACTCTGTCCGGTCTGCTGGAGTTCGACGGTAAAACTGAAGCTGTGGAGGCTCTGACCGTCCTCAACCACCATCAGATCAGAATACCCAGTGAGTTCTCACCTGAAGCCGACACAGTACAGAGCTGTGGTCCCAATACCAGACATCTGTAGCATGTTAGCATGTTAGCACGTCCTGTCCCCTCGTCTCAAAGTTTGTTGAACGTGTTTTCAGTTAAATGTGTGAAATAAGGTGTGTTACAGGCTGAGCATATAAACTCATCATTAACTGTCCACAGTTTAATTATAAAGCTCTTCATGTGTTAAAAACAGTTAGCGGTTGCTAACAAGTGTCTGAATGAGACTACAGAGGTTGTCGGGGACATTAAACGTCCTCACAGCGAACACGGAGACTCATCTGCTCACTAGTCCGTCTTTACAGGCCACTTTAGTTACACACTGTTCTGACTCTGACTTTACAACTCGTACATTGATCAGTTTATAGAAAACCTGGATAGTAATTGTGCAGTGAGACGCTCAGTGGTGGAGACGTTTCAGTCATGTGACCGTGATGTCGTCTGTTTGTAGCCGAGCATTAGCTTTTTACTGCTACACATTTAATTTACACTTCAAACATCAGGGTGGAGTTCATCTGTGGAGATTATCTGGATGAACAGAACCTGGACGGATCAGAACCTTCAGGTTAGTTTCTGTAATAATCCAGAATCCAGTTCAATAATCCCACAGAGGAACCAGAGCGATGCTGACTGCAGTTAGCTGCAGACACACGACATCATTACAGGAGCATTGTTTACAGGCAAGAACCAACAGCCTGGATGAATAACAGTTTACCCACAGTCTTAATGCTAAGCTAGGCTAACACATCCTCAACTGTGTGTGTGAGATGATGCATTCAAAGGATCTACTTATATTTCAGCACTGAACTCATGAACCTGTAGTATGTTGAGACTCATATCATAATATGTTAAGTGCTGCAAATGTTAAATGTTATGTCAAATCTCAAAAGTCCGAGTGTCCTTGAATGCACCAACAGGAAGAGTTTTTAAAACTCGGTCACATGATCATAACAAATCAGTGGAAAACAGTCAGTTAAGATGAGACACGTGGACGAGTGGATGGTGGAGAATACACACTTGAATCATTATAACATTTATGATTAATTATGGGAATAGTTCATGTTTACAGAAGAAGAAAGAAACTCCTTTTCCTTCTCTGTCTTCACGTTCACACATCAGCCAGCAGATGTCAGCAGCATGATGCTCCCTGATGTGACTGTTGTAACATCTGTGCTCCGCAGACAGCTCCAACCCCTTCACCCTGAAGCTCTGCTTCTCCACCTCCTCCCATCTGTGAGTCGGGAACACAAGATGGCCGCCACAGTCGCGTTTGATCATCACGTTGGGTTTGTGTGTTTCTTGTCGACTGGAGCAGGAAGTGACCAAGTCATGAAGAAGAAGAAGAAGAGGAAAAGCATCTTGATGACCTGAACAGCTGTTCCTGAACGACGTCAAGCATCAGTGAAGTTCATTAAAAACTCAGGGAGGAATCAACCAATCAGATCGCAGCCAGCACGAGACAGACATGAGACGTTTTATGTGACTAAATGTACATGTAACTTTATTTGATGAGCACGATGCAGGTGTTTTGTTGTTTCTCTGGATTTAAAGTATAATTTAACTTTATTTTTACAGTTGTTGTGACAAAGGTTAGAAGATGTCTCAGTTTGATTCACTGACTTCAGCCTGTTTATTTAATGTGAAGAAGGTCAGAAGACACTCGTTCAGGCAGCACTGGTTCACTGTTTGAGTTGAACGTGTGACTTCTCTTCAGAAGAGGAGGTTGGCTGTTGGTCTGCGGAGCTGTAGACACCTGACAGCCAATCACAAGCTGTCAGTCTGTACCTGTGGATGATGGTGGTAATAAAAGTGGTGTCGGTATTTTGTTCTGTGGTTCTGATCAAACTGAGCTGTGACGGCAGGACAGCAGCGTGTCTCCGTCAGCAGAGACTCGACAGGTTCGTATGATCACTCACCATCATTGTTATAGATCTACGACAGATAAACACAATAACTGCACACTCATCACAACAAGTCATGATGAGGCTCCCTGAGACTGAAGAGACTCTGCACCTGTCCTCAATGTCACCTGTTATCAGAGACACAGAGAGAGAGAGACACACACACACACACACACAGACACACAGAGAGAGAGAGAGAGAGAGACAGAGACACACACAGAGAGACACAGAGAGAGAGAGAGAGAGACACACACACAGACAGACACACACACACAGAGACACAGACAGACAGACACAGACAACCAGAGACAGACACACACAGACACACAGAGAGAGAGAGAGAGAGACACACACACAGACAGACACACACACACACACAGACAGACACACACAGAGACACAGACACACACAGAGACACAGACAGACAGACACAGACAACCAGAGACAGACACACACAGACACACAGAGAGAGAGAGAGACACACACACAGAGACACAGACAGACACACACACACAGACAGACAGACACACACAGAGACACAGACACACACACAGACAGACACACACAGAGTCACAGACAGACAGACACACAGACAGACACACACACACAGACAGACAGACACACACAGAGACACAGACACACACACAGACAGACACACACACAGACAGACACACAGAGACACAGACACACACACAGACAGACACACACACAGACAGACACACACAGAGACACACACAGACAGACACACACAGAGACACAGACAGACAGACACACAGACACACAGACAGACAGACACAGACACACACAGACAGACAGACACACAGACACACAGACAGACACACACAGAGACACAGACAGACAGACAGACAGACAGACAGACACAGACACACAGAGACAGACACACACACAGACAGACACACACACAGACACACACACACACACACACAGGGTCATGATGTAAACTGAGTCAGAAGCAGGAACTTGACCTCTAAGTTTTCACGGCGGATCATCAGGATGCTGCAGCTGATTTTGTGTTTTCATCAATAATTCAGAGACTAAATGATTTCAGATGTGTGTGTGTGTGTGTGTGTGTGTGTGTGTGTGTGTGTGTGTGTGAGCCTCCGTCCTGCTCAGCTCTGCAGCACGCACACACACACACACACACACACACACACACACACACACACACACGTTCAGCTGTATCACACCTCAGAGCCTCGTGTGTCTCACTGTTATCTGACTGTCACGAACGAATGTGTCGCTGCTTGTGGTCTGAGAATACGACACTTTCTTACTGAATCTCAGCTGTGATGAGTTTTTTTCAATTAGCCAATCACAGTCCAGTAAGAGACAGGTGATGACAGGTAGCTGTCACCAGGAGAGAAGACACACTGACAACCTGCAGCCTGACACCACTTCTGTTTGTCCCAGCATGCACTGAGAGACGATGCATCGACAGGAAAAGAGGACAGACAACATTCAGCGCAGGCGAGCGAACATCAGCTGACTGTCTCCACTTAAAATCCATTTTCTACAGCGCAGTCACACGGTTTCAGAAACAAGCTCTGTCCTTCAGGCCGCGTTCGCTCCGGTTCAGATTCAGTGACGTGCAGAACTCGTACCATTAAATCTCTGGAGGTGTGTGAGTAAAGGTAAACGTGCACATAACTAAAAATAAAACACAAAAAACAAAAAGTGACTTCGCAGTGATGAAACAAAACGTCATCAGGACTCTGCATGATGTCGTCATCAGGACTCTGCATGATGTCGTCATCAGGACTCTGCATGATGTCGTCATCAGGACTCTGCATGATGTCGTGTGTCTGCAGCTAACTGCAGTCAGCATCGCTCTGGTTCCTCTGTGGGATTATTAACTGGATTCTGGATTATCACAGAAAATAATCTGAAGGTTCTGATCCGTCCAGGTTCTGATCACCAGATAATCTCCACAGATGAACTCCCCTCTGATGTTTGAAGCGTAAATTAAATGTGTAGCAGTAAAAAGCTAATGCTAGGCTACAAACAGACGACGTCACAGTCACATGATGACTTAACCGTCACCACCGCCGAGCGTCTCACTGCACAGTTACTATGTTTAATCCCTGTTAAAATGATGTTTTATGTCCGTACACTGGTGCACAGGAGTTACAGTCTGGTGCTTTAATGTTTAATCATCATTAAAATGATGTTTTAATCCTCACAGGGCAGAAGACAGCGGCTCTGTGGAGGTTAGCACAACACAAGCTAGCACAACACAAGCTAGCACAACACAAGCTAGCACAACACAAGCTAGCACAGCCGGGGGGCGGGGCTTAATGTCCGTACTTTAGGACCGCGCGGAGCCCGCCGCGGCAGAGCGCCCGGTGACGTCAGCGCAGTCTGCTGCTATCGGCGGGTCAGGAAAGATGGCGGCGGCGGCGGAGCGCGGGTCGAAGCAGCGGAGCCACACGAACAGCGTCTTTACGGCAGGTAACCGAACACACAGCGGGCTGCTCGCGGCGGTACCGACGCGGCAGACGACAGCGGGCTCTTTCCGAACACGCGTGTCTCCCCCGCACGCTGCTCTGCGGGTGGTACGCGGGATGGAGGGTCGCTGCGGGGCGCTGCGGGGAGCTGCTCCGCTTCGTCGAATAATCGCGTCTCCGGTCGTTTCGCGTCCTGCTGCGGTTTGACGCGTCGCGCCGTCCGAGCGGGTAAATACCAGCGAAAACACGGAGCTTCGTGTCCGCTGACCGGTACCGAGGGGGGTGTTTGGACCGACGTCGACCCGTCCCCGCTGTGTGCGGCGGGTCGTTAAGCCGCCCAGCTGCCCTCACCTTCAGCTGTGTTTGTTGTTAGCGGAGCAGCTAGCGGAGCAGCTAGCACAGCAGCTAGCGGAGCAGCTAGCCTCTTCCAGCCGGTTCTACATGGTTCTGGCTGGTTTTACCGGCTGTTTATCTGCCGGTCAGCAGCCGGCAACGCCACGGGCCTCCTGTTACCTGAACAATGTGACGCGAGCCAACCTGGACTGTGGTGTGAGCTCGGCGGGGCCAGCACACCTGCAGTGGACCGCAGGCTGGTCCAACGGAACCGGCTGGTAACTTGACAGATATCAGCTTTAGGCTCCAGACGTCGGTCTCATCACGAGGCCGTGGACTCGGTCCAAAGGTCGGTCATGTACGTTGTCTTTGCTCTGTGGTTGGCGCTGGTCCACAACACTAACTTGGCCCAGAAATCGACCCGCTTTACGCTTTAAATGTGTTCGTGTACAGGACTAAACGATGATCGACTCGGTTCTGGTTGAGCTGGATTAACGTTAACTAATGTCACTGTGACGGTTTCTGGCACCGGTTCTATCAAAGCAGCAGGACATTAAATACATGATTTTTTGAATGTAGTTTGGTGTGTAATGCTGTGCAGGTAGACTCCTGCTGCTCCAACAGAACCAACAGAACCGCTGACTGCCTGGTTATTGTCCCACTCAGACAACTGCCAGGCTCCTTACAGGCTGGTCTACAGGCTGGTTCACAGGCTGGTCCACAGGCTGGTCCACAGGCTGGTCTACAGGCTGGTTTACAGGCTGGTCTACAGGCTGGTCTACAGGCTGGTCCACAGGCTGGTTCACAGGCTGGTTCACAGGCTGGTCCACAGGCTGGTTCACAGGCTGGTCTACAGGCTGGTCCACAGGCTGGTCTACAGGCTGGTCTACAGGCTGGTCTACAGGCTGGTCCACAGGCTGGTTCACAGGCTGGTTTACAGGCTTTCATGATCAAAGTGCAGCTTGCTGTTTTTCTTATCAGTGTTTTCAGCCTGACAGCTGAAACGTTATCAGCTGTCAGTTGGTGCTGAATTACAGTCGGTGTTGGATCACGTCTGACGGGCTCTCACTCAGTTCTGGTGCTGTTTAACACACTGATGAAGTGGACCTGGTTACTGCTGGTCAGGCTACATGAAGCGGGTTCTGCTCGTGTTGATGCAGCTGCAGAGAGCTGCTTTGGACCTGATGTGCTCGGCCCAAAGTGGGGCAAGAAACACAGCTGTGTGTGTGTGTGTGTGTGTGTGTGTGTGTGTGTGTGTGTGTGTGTGTGTGTGTGTGTGAGCTCATACTTTGAAGTTCTGAGTTCTCCAAGCTGGAGTTGCAACAGCGTGAGGTTTCCACACTTTGACAACTATCTCAGAAATTCTCACAGTTTTTCGGTTTGTATCACACAAGTTTATTATTGTTATTATTGTTGTTGTTGTTGTTGTTATTATCAGTTAGAATGACACTTTCCAATCATCAGTATGTGATTTTCCTCTCAGATTGCAGATTAAATAAACTACTTTAATAATATGTGACTTTGTCTCCGGTGCAGCTTCCTCTCAGTGTCCCGCCCACAACACTGTCTGACTGGTAACACGTCACAGTTAACGGCCTTTAAACTGAGTAATCTGAACCATCGAGAATAAGAACCTTGGACCTGGCACATCACTGGTGCTCACAGACTAGTTGTTGTATGTAATTGGACGAGGAGGTCTTGGTAGGTACCTTCGGGCAGGTAGACCTGTTCTAATGGACATGCAGAGTCCTGCAGCGCTGGGCTGATGTGCTGGGTCAAACTGAGTAGAGCCGGGCCGGCAGGTGATCGTTGGTCTCCTGCTCCAGACTCGCATGTTACACCTGAACTCTCCAACCTGCTGCAGGAGGACAAACAACCGTTCATGTCTTTTGTTGTTGTATTTGTTGAGTCATTTGGACCCGACATGTACAGACGTTGTGAGCGTTTCTGTGGGTCTCCTGTGGTTCTGAGAGCTGAACGGGACTGTCTGCTGCTCATACAGACACATGAGAAGAAGTCAGACCAGATTCCTCTGCTGACGGCTGCAGTGATGCTGATGGAGGGAGATGATCTCACCAGATGACTGCACAGGAACCCAGCAGCTCGACCCGTCTGATCAGGACAACGTGCTTATTCACTGCTGCGCCGTGTCGTCTTAATGGAGAACCACTGTCTGTCCGTAACTAACGAGTTACTCTGCTGAGCCTCAGCTCGTTAAACCTCTGTTCTGATACCGGATCTACTGTGATAATAATGAATAAAATGGTGATCAGTCTGCAGCTCATCAGCACCGTCTGAAGCCAAACATGCACCTTTATGGAAACGGCTGCAATTTAAAGATCAACTTTTCATGCATTGACCTCTTTAAACTGTTTTAAAAGGATACGGGTGTTTTAAAAACACCAGCCTTCAGTGAATCAGCCATTAACTACAAAAGATAGAAATTCAGTTTCTTAAATCTGTCCCGAGAGAACCCTCTTCCCAAACAGATCAATAACGGATCTCTGCTCAGCTGATAAGTGACGCTGCAGGCTAACGCTAAGCTAGCTTTGTTGTCATTTTTATGCGACGCAGGGAGAACGTCGGTCCTGCGTCTGATTCCAGTGTATCGGTATTTAAAGCTCGTTTAGATCGATTATTGGTTGGGTCACGGTACACGCTGTATTAACAACAGTAGAGCATTTAAAAAGATGATCAGCTGATCACGCGACGGTTTATCCTCTAATCTGTTTCTGTTGCTTGACAGGTCGTTTGAACTTTATGCTTCATTTCTCTGTTTCACTGGAGCAGTGTTTGTCCTCAGGCAGCTCGTGTGCTGAACACTGGGACACTGGATTAACCGGATCACTGGTCTCCTTTTAAAAGCCTCAGTTAAAACACACATCGTCGTCATCATCGTCGTCGTCATCTGAGGTGTCCCAAACAGTTTTAATGTCGCCTGTACATCATTTATGTGTTCTTAGGCTGAAGCGACTGTATGTGCAGCAGTGAGCTGGACACAGACGTGTTGTTGTGCTGCTGCCTGCTGAGCGCTCACATGGCCCGACCAGCTCAACACCGGCCTGAATGAAGACTCTTCTTCCCATGAGGCCGCAGGCGGCTCAGGCCTGCCCGGTTAGCTGTGGGATCACAAGACCGAGTCTGACTGAGCCCGGTCACGTTAACTACCAGGTTCAACCACCGACGCTGACGCACAGCGACTCCCTTGTGGTATTTACACTCTCCTGATCTCAGTGAACTAGAGATGACACAACCCCGTTCTCTGACCTATCTGGTGAAGGCAAACGCACCTAAACAAGTCAGATATGTCCTCCTGAAATATCCAGAAGCTGCAGGATCGGTGGAGTGTAAATGCTGCCATACAAGGAGAGCTGAAGGCTTCGGTCCGGAGGTTAATCTGACTCCGGAGAACAACGCTGGCTGATGGCTCCGTCCATTTACTGTAAACCTGCCTGCCGTCCCGTAACAGCAGTGACTCCCCTCGGCTGAGCTCCTGTGAAGCTTCACTAACTGTTCAGGAAACTTCTGACCACGAGAGAGTTTGTTGATCCCTGTGGGGAAACTGGGTCATCAGGACTGCAGTCAGACTGTAGATCATCCTGACCACTGATTCAAATTAGATTTATCTTAAAATGTTTTCACTGCCATGGTCAAATACTTGGACGTAGCAGCAACATCTCGTCTCCTCTGATTGTCTTTAGAGTTATTAAGACGTCTGTGTTTCTGTGCCACGACATCTACACTGGAATGAAACCACGGGTTTAAGATATGTACGAATTTGGCATGAAAATATGGGTCGACCGAGTCGATACTGATTATTACCTACCGATAATAAAATAAAGTGCAGTTTCAGGACACCTGAAGGTTGAGCTTCATCATTTCTGTCTTCTGGTCAGTAAAACCTTTTAACCTCAACTTTCTCCTCTCAGGTGGCCACGGGTTTAAATCGGACACGTCCCCGATGAGGCGTGAGGAGGACGAAGACGACCTGCTGGAGGAGGAGGCGGAAGAGTTGGGCGTGGCCAGACCGGTGCAGATCGTGGTGGCGGATGAGGAGGAGCACTCGTTCTCGCTGCAGGAGGAGGCGCTGGAGCGGCTGCTGCTGCAGGAGGAGGTGCAGGACCTCCACGTGGTCGTCGTCTCCGTGGCCGGAGCTTTCCGCAAGGGCAAGTCCTTCCTGCTGGACTTCATGCTGCGCTTCATGTACAAACAGGTACGCTGCCGGCTGGACGCTGGTCAAAACTTAAGGTTCACAGCTTTGACAGGAAAGCTCAGTAACAGTTATGACTCCATCAACAGTGTTTTAAAGTTTCTAGGAGACGAGATCTTCACGCTACGATCACGTGTCAGAAAATATCCCCGTATGGAATTAAAACATTTTTGTTATGAGCCTGAAGACAGAAGTTTCTTTTTGTTATACCTTTACGGGATATTCTGTCCTGACATGAAACTTGAGATAAACTTGTATAAATGAAACTGTACATGGACTATACATTACGCTGACCATCAGTTATCATAGCTTTGCATACCTTATTAAACTGGTGTGTTGCTGCAACCCTTCAAGGACAAACACTCTTAATCCAACACTCACACACCGTATGAAGACTGAGAGTGTTTTCACACTTCTTGACCTTGGAGAAGGTAGTTTGACAAAACAACAAAGCAGAAAAGTATTATGGATGAAATCATGACACTCATTGTCAACACGTGTCTCCATGCCAACTGAGAGAAGTCACTCGGGTTTGTCTGATTTCACTTTAAGATTATTTAATCACTGGAACAGTTTTCATCCGTTCAGCTCTTCTGTCTGGAAACAGATATTTTGCCAGTTGACGTCCAGTCAGCAGGAAGCAACAGAGTTCAAGTGTTTGTTTAAAACTCTGTGTGTGTGTGTGTGTGTGTGTGTGTGTGTGTGTGTGTGTGTGTGTGTGTGTGTGTGTGTGTGTGTGTGTGTGTGTGTGTGTGCCTTTTGCTCGTGTTAATCTATGGTAAGCACTGAGGAACATTCTGGAGGGTTTCATCGCGCTGTAAAGAGGATTTTAGGCCGGCACAATGGGCGGCTCTGTGGCCTGGGCCTCCGCTGAGCTCGCTGCTGCTTATTACACACATAAAGGCCATCTTTATGTGTAGGATAAGCCCCGCCCACACAGGTCAGGTCATGGTGGGGTTGCTTATCACACACATCCTGCACAGGTTGCAAAGAATCTGTTGGGAACGTGTGATCGACTGCGCAGTTTCTGGAAAAAGGACAACTGATAAACTGCTGCATGTTCTGTGTCCGTTTGTAATCGTCCCACAATTGAAAGCTGATTTCGATCGACTTTTCAATAATCAAAATCCTCGTACGGGAAAATGTCAGACAAGGTGGCGATTATCAGGAGTTAACGGACGACGGGAGGCCTTATCCCACACACACTATGGTCACTGGCCAAAGAAAAACAAAATTAAGACCCTTAATCGTAATCACAATTTAAAGTTTTTCACCCTCTTGTCTCCGTCCAGTCGCCTGGGTCGTGGGTCGGCGGGGAGGAGGAGCCTCTGACCGGCTTCACCTGGCGAGGCGGCTGTGAGAGGGAGACCACGGGCATCCTGGCCTGGAGCGAGGTGTTCGTGGTGGAGAAACCAGACGGTTGCAAGGTCAGTTTACAGGTTCACAGCCGGCACCTTCTGAACTCTTTACTTCCTCCAGTTACGCTTCGTGTGTTCGGGGTAATTCTAGCTTAGACGCAAGATCATGTAGTTGAAGTGAGAGCTCGTTGAATGATGTTGATGTGTTGTTGTTGTTGTTGTTGTTGCAGGTTGCAGTTCTACTAATTGACACACAGGGGGCGTTTGACAGCCAGTCGACCATCAAAGACTGTGCCACGCTGTTCGCCCTGAGCACCATGACCAGCTCCGTCCAGGTCTGTTTGTGTCACCTATGAATGTCAGATTTCCCAGTTTGAAGCTTCCTTAAATCCGCCTGTCAGGATGTGAGTGAACTTCTCTGATGGCACCAGGTGACCAACAGGTTGACGTCTTGGTTTGTTTCAGGTGTACAACTTGTCCCAGAATGTCCAGGAAGACGACCTCCAGCACCTCCAGGTCAGACAGCAACATTAATTACGTTCTGTGTGTAATGTTACATTTTCAAACGCATCAAAAACAGGGAAAAACTACCACTAGGCTTCACTGCAGTGTTGCCACAATATCGAGGTATTTGGTTAAAAAGTACAAGGTCATTTATTGGTTATTAAAAAGCGCAGAGTTTCTTAACAAATGTGTTCGATCAGCAGAACCTTCCTGTTATTTTCGTGCCGTCTGCTCCTGATAAGAAGTCCGACCGTCTGACCTGTTGGTTTCTAATCCGACAGATTTACAGCAGCATCTCTGTTGGCGTGCACATCTCCATATCAGGTGTTTTTCCTGATGCGTTCATGTCAGGATTAACCTCTGACCCCAGACTCAGCAGGCAGCCATATGAGGCAGAAAAGCAGCTCCAACTGAAGACAGAAATCTTCTATCTTTGGTTGCAGCTGCTCGTCACCAGTCAGTCAGACAGAGAGGCCACATGTTGGGATAGTTTGAGCAGGAAGTTTTAGAGATTATTCATTTATAAAAACGGGTGCTGACAAAGAATGAGCTGCAGCGAGGCAGCAAACATCAGTCAGGCCAGTTTTCTTCTTTTTTATTCCAAACACGAATGAATCGTATCTCATTAAAGGCTTTTTAGACGGCGAGTGCTCGGAGCCGAGGATGGAAAAGCTTTCACAGACCGGATGAAGCTGTTGCAACAATCACATTTGTTCCTGTGCTGACTGAGCTTTTATGACTGTGTTGTGGTGTTTCTGATTGGATCGACTGGTTGTTTCCTCTCCTCAGCTCTTCACTGAGTACGGACGACTGGCCATGGAGGAGGTCTACGAGAAACCCTTCCAGGTGGGATCCTCTAATCACGATTACGTAATATCCAGAGAGTTTGATTACTAGAGACTTGATTTACCTTCTGAGACGTGAAGAACACGACTGAATGAGAATGGACTCTTTTCAGTGTTTAAGAAACTGAACAATCAGCATGAGCTCTGTCTGGTCTCCAGTCGGTGCAGTTATTATTTGTATTGCTGGAGAAGCAGGATGTTTTACTCTTCTTGTCTCTTAATGAGCCGATTCGTTTCTCTCCGTTCAGACTCTGATGTTCCTGATCAGAGACTGGAGTTACCCCTACGAACATCCATACGGTCTGGAGGGAGGGCAGAGCTTCCTGGAGAAACGGCTGCAGGTTAGTCTCACCGGTGGGCTCACGTCTGGATCAATAGCTGCGTTCACTTCAAAAGATATCATCATACATGTACATTTTATAGGACTATCAAGAATTTAAAACTTGGGCTGAATATTTTGACATTTCTTTGAATCTGTGGCGTCACTTCTCTGACAGTGTTTGTGAGATCATTCCCCTCCTCTTCTTCTAAAACTTTTTAAAGCGTGCATTAGTAACAGACTGATGTAAACAAAAGGGTTACATCTGTGTTCAGGTGAAGCAGAACCAACACGAGGAGCTGCAGAACGTCAGGAAACACATCCACTCCTGCTTCTCCAACATCGGCTGCTTCCTGCTGCCTCACCCCGGCCTCAAGGTGGCCACCAACCCTCACTTCGACGGACGGCTCAGAGGTGAAGCGTCAACACACCAGATACAGTCTCGTATCATGACGACGATGTAATATTGATTAGTGTTGTCTTTTCCTGGATTTAAAGGCGTCGTTGCAGTGAAGTGATGTCATTTTCTGAGCTGACCAGACTGTTCTACTTGTTCTAATGCTTGTCTTTACCCACTTAAACCCGCTAAGATCGGCCTTTTGTGCGCAGTGGGAATGTGTAAACTCTGCATTTACACCTGGGTCAGTGGACTCTGCACTAGACACAGGTTTTTATCACCTGATCTGGACCTAAGACCCGGGTGAACACGCTGGCGGAGTGATGACGCCTTATCAAACATCCGGTGGCGCATAAATAAGGAAGGGATTCAGGACGTCTGTTGTTTTCTCTTCTGTTTAACTGCCGTTGTTTCCTGTTTCTGGCGCGTTCGTGATCGACGTACAACGTAACGCCTCACATAAAGATATCACACACCGGCTATCTTGCCTGCAGGAAGTGGGAATCAATAGGCTGATAATTTTGGTCGTCATTATATCCACTGATGGTTATCAATAAAAAATCTCAGATTTAGATTTTGCTGCCCAGTCTGAGCGTTGATAGGAGGAGCTTTAGAGGAGATTTCAAAATATGGAGGTAGATATTATGTATCGTGATCTAGACTAAAAACATTAAAATATTATTTTGAGGCCAGTCCTACTTAAATACTATTATAACACTATGTAACAGAGTCGTCTGTAACAGTTTACAAAGATTTAACTCCAGTCTGTAGATTAAAGGGTCTGACTGTATATTAGCTGATCAGTCTGAGACGCTTCACTAAACCTGTGAGGGAGCAGCCGGTTGTGATGATCCTGTATGTTAATGTTTGTGTCTCAGATATCGATGAGGAGTTTAAGGAGCAGCTGGTGAATCTCGTCCCGACGCTGCTCTCTCCAGAGAACCTGGTGGAAAAAGAGATCGGAGGAGTCAAAATCACCTGCAGAGACCTGCTGCACTACTTCAAGGTGAGTTTATAGATCACATCTGCACAACAGGGCTTTTCATTTGGTTCACTGGGTCCGTCAGAGCTAACGAGGTCACGCTCATCGGCTGCCTCCTCAGTGAATTCAGTTCAGTCACTTCTAACTTTCTAGATGGCTGTAAAGTCCTGTTTGTGATGAGGAAGAGCAGGTGAGTCGACCTCCAGTGTGGAGTGTTTTGTTAGAAACAGCTGATTTCAGCTCAGCTCAGTTTACTTGTTGTGTTTGTGTCTCTAATCAGGAGTCTTCTGTGTTTTTTGTGTTTTCAGGCTTACATGAAGATCTACCAGGGGGAGGAGCTTCCTCACCCCAAGTCAATGCTGCAGGTCAGTTCACCTCACACAGTCTGTTCAACAGTGGACATCATGATGTTTAATCCGAACACGAGCACGATACAGGACTCCAGCATTAGGATCATCACTTCGGCCGTGACGCAACACGTTCATATTTTAATATCTCAACTGTATTTCTGATGAATGTTCTCGTAATAATTGGACAGTTTAGAGCAGGACTGCCCAAACTTTCTCCCTTCCAGAGCCACAACTGAAACTTAACGGCAGCGTCTGGGCCAAAAGCAAACGCCTGTTATAGCATTTTTAAAGGAGCGGTCTGTAGATTAAAGGAGCAGTTCAGGTAGTAAAGGAGCTAGTGGTCTGGAGTGTGAGCTTGGAGCATCAGGGAAGTGAAGGTGCTAACAACGCTAGCATGGGAGCTTCAGACCGGGACAGGACAGGGCTGCTTTGGCCTGGTTCAGAGAATTAGCAATGTTCTGTTTTATTTTAAAAGAAAAAAATCTCAAAGTGAGGATCAGAAGATAAAGGAAGGAGGAGAAATGTCGATAAATAATCACGTGTTGACTAATTCTCCGTGTATTTTCATCTGTTTCCAAGGCGACAGCTGAAGCTAATAACCTTGCAGCTGTAGCAGGAGCCAAAGACGCATACAACAAAAGCATGGAGCAGGTAACGCATCACTTCCTGTTCTTTGATGTTGAAGCCTGCAGATCAGAGACTCAGGCTGGTTGATTAAAGTCATAACTTCACTTTAATGAGATCTGAGCTGATTTGTGTTGGCAGGTCTGCGGCGGAGACAAACCCTACATCTCCCCGGCGGAGCTGGAGCGCCGTCACGTGGAGCTGCGGCAGGCGTCGGTGCGACACTTCCGCTCCGTTAAGAAGATGGGCGGCGAGGATTTCTGCCGGCGCTACCAGGAGCAGCTGGAGGCGGAGCTCGACGAGGCCTACGCCAACTTCAGCAAACACAACGACGGCAAGAACATCTTCTACGCCGCGCGGACGCCCGCCACGCTGTTCGCCGTCATGTTCGTCATGTACGTGGTGTCGCTGGTCACGGGCTTCGTGGGCATCAACTCTGTGGCCACGCTGTGTAACCTGGTGATGGGTGTGGCTCTGACGGCGCTCTGCATCTGGGCTTACGCCAAATACTCTGGAGAGTTCCGCGAGGTCGGAGGAATCATCGACCAGGTGGCTGAAACCCTCTGGGAACAGGTGAGCGGTCCGTCTGTCCATCTGTAGTTAGTGTGTGCACCCTCCTGTTTCTTTTAAATCCATGAAACTTGTCACTGAAAACCTCAGATTCGTGCAGAGCGATGATGACTCCTGACCAAATCAAGGAACTAACAGAAATGTCTGATTTCTTTTTAATGACGATCATCTTGTTTCGTCCTCTTCTTCTTTTATGGTTTAATGGAACGATTGGAAAAATTATCTCCATCAGCTTGTATTCAACCAAAAGGAGTGGATAGATGTTTTATGTGGATGATTTTCTGGACATTTCAGTCCAGTCAGACCGTCCACGTCTCGTCCTGTGTGGAGACCTGATCCACTAAATCATCTGTATGAGGGCGTAGTTGTGTTCTTATTACGGGTGAATGAAGGGTGTTGGGCTTCATTTTAAGAAATATTAAAATAATGACACAAAAGGACAAAAACCTAAAATAAATCGACATTAAAAATGATTATGAACCGAGCTAGGATGTAATTCTTTTCTAAAAACACATCATGTATCATCTCTACCTAAACAATCAGTTCAATTATAGTTTTTAAGGTACCAGCTGAAATATGTCCGGCTCATTTAAAGGTTTGTGACTCATGTAGTGAAAATATTATGGTTTTGATATCAGTTGTCTCTGTGGAGCTTTTCTCCTCGTCGGTGCTCGACTCTGATCCAGTGCTTTGTCATCCTTCACCTTTTCATCCTCCTCTTCCTCTAACCCTTCCTCTTATTTTCTCTCTCAATGCTTCCAGAGGACTCCTCGAAAGGTGAGCACTGAGGAATTAAAGTTCTGATAACCTGCAGAGCTTCTTTAGTTCGGTCCAGTTGTGTAACATCAGCTGCAGCGTCCTGATTGTGAGCACAAACATGCTCCTGCTGCTCCGCTTCACTCAAGTCATTTGCACCGCATTTTTTTGAATAGACGTGAATTTGCATCTATTCGTGTCTTTGCATTGACTGTAGATAATCTCAAAGCACAAAAACATTTGGGAACACTGTTACACCTCTAGTCAATACTGACTTTGTGAGACATGTCTGAAACGTCCACATGTGAGCACTCTGCAAACTGCACTTACACCTTGAATAAAAATGTGTTCTCGTTGTCGGTTCAGATCTCAATTTGCAAATTATTCCAGCGGAGCTGATCAATAGATGTGGTGCCTCTCAGTTAAAGGGAAACAATCCCACGAACAGACGACATATTTCATTTATGTGTGAGATATAACAGTGTCGTCTGCATAGCGGTGAAACGAGATGTGATGGACTGGAAGCAGATACAGGAAAAGTTTTCTTTTGACAGGAAACACTTCCAGAAATTAAAAGTGGGACTGACGTGTCCTTTTTTATTAAAGTAAAATAGTGTTTCAGTTAAAAAGTCTCTTTATTTTCCAGAACTGTTTCATCCTTTTGTATTTTTGTTGATCTGAGTGTTTAGGACCTCGCAGTGACCTCCTCCTCTTCCTCCTCTTCCTCCAGGTGTTCTCCAAACTCTTCGAGGTGGCCCGGAGTCGAGTCCCGTTGGGAAGCCTGATCCCAGCGCCGCGGCCCCGGCTCGCCTCAAACAACAACGTCAAGAAGAAAAACTAGCAGCACGCCATGTCGGCCCTGTCACGTTGATCCCCCTCTCCCTCCCCTCTGCTCGGTTTGTAGGACGGTTTGAGACGTGTAAATCCGTTTGTGTTCTCTGACTGTAGATGATGGTTCCTCGCCGTGCTGGCTGTAGGTATAAGGACTCGCTGTAGACGCGGACGAAGCGGTGTGATGTATTTTATTATTTGTCAGTGGGCGGGGTTTAGGTATTTATTGGTGGGAGGGGCCATTATTCTATCACTGACGGTCATCCCAGGTGTGTGCTCGCCTGTAGGATGACAACATTAATGATTCCCATTTATGTGAATGTATGAATGAAGAGCATGACCACAGACCCCTCGTCATGGTTTCCCTCCTCTCCTCCTTCCTGTCGTCTCCGTCGCTGGGCGGCGTCACGAGGAGGAGTCACAACCAAAGTTTACAGCTTTACTCGTAGAGGCTCTCAGAGCGAGCGGACTGACGGACACGGGCAGGAAACTGCAGCTGACACGAGGTTCTTAGGACGTCCAGGACAGCTCGGTTTCAGGGAAATCTTACAGTTCCCCTCACTAACCCAGAATCTCAAACTCATGGTTTTACCAACCTGTGCAGGTTGACCGACCTCGCTGAACTCAAAAAAACTAAATCTACGACACTAAATAGTTTTTGTTTGGAATGACAACAAACACTGCTTCTCCCCCACGTATCTGCTCTGAACATTCACTGAGCTCAGCCTGGAGCTGTCAGTGATCACACGACCGCAGTACAGGCTGAAAGCTCTGGGAAAAGCTACGTAGCGCGTCTCAGAACAGATTGATTGTTAACTCAGGATTTGTTAGCTTCGCCTCAGCTGCACGTTCCTCTGTTATACAGTCAGATGTTACTTCCTGTCATCCAGCAACTGTTTGTATCCAGACGTCTGCTGTGTCTCCTCAGACCGCCTCAGGGGTTTGGATCTGAATGACATCTGTGAGGTCGCAGTAACAAAACATTTCTATTGTCCCCCTCAGGTTTTGGGAAGGGACGTTCAGAGTGTTAGCTTCACACTTTAATCATTTTCATATCTAGTGGCCCCAAAATATTTTAGTGTGTTTCTCCATCATGAGTTCAGCTCAGCAGCAGACTCACCTGAACTTAACAACAGTTAAGGAACAGTTCACCCAGAAATTAAAATTCAGCCATCATCTCCTCCTGATGATATAAAGTCAGGTGAAGTCTCGTAGTCCACAGAACATTTCTGGAGCTTCACAGTAAAACAGAGTTGCAGCGTTCTGCTGAACACTTGATTTAAAACATCAGATGTCTCCATGCAGCTCGTCTGCTGTGATCAGAGATCACAACCTGATCTGAGGAGATGATGTTTACGCCCTTTATTAAGATGAAGTCTTCACTGTAGCTGCTGAGCTAACAGTGTTAGCGTGCACCCTGTCTGAAGTGGCTGCACGAGCTCAACCAAGTCAGCAGCTCCTGTTGACTGTTGTTGTTGTTGTTGTTGTTGTTGTTGTTGTTCCAAACGAAACCTCAGTGAGTTTGTCCGACTCGGGGAACATGGATCTGTAAGACGAGCTAAACAACCCTGAAACCAGCTGAGCTCCTGAAGAAGTCTTTTAAATGTCAGCTGGTCACAGGACACGACTGACGGACGGACGGACAGAGTGTCTGTAGTTGGTCATTTTAGATCAGATTGATTATGTTTATTGTTTTTGATCCTGACTCCAGTATTCTGCTGTTTTACTGTAAATGTTGATAACGTGAGATGATGAAGTTTGTGACGTTTGAGCTGCAGCTCTGTATTTAACGCACAAACATGAAGGTCAAAATTATTTCTGATTGTGATTTTTGGGGATGTCAGACTTGTTTCCGTATTTGAACCCGATGACGATCTCAGTCCTCTTGATCTGACCGCCGGTGTTTCAGAGACTGAAGCTTTTTAATTTGTCCTCCAGTTCAGCTGAGACCTGTAGATAATATTTAATTATTTAACTCGAGTGTCATTCCTCCTCCTCCTCCTCCTCTTGATGAATCTGAAGACTGAAGCACCTCCTCCTGTTTTGTTTTGTTTCTTTGAAGCACCAGAAGCTGTTGAGTAAAACACTAAAACTCACTTCACCTACATGATACGAACACTCTGTGACGACGGGCTCAGTTTTTCCGTTTTTAAGCCAAAATCCGTCAATCGGATGAATCGACGTTTCATTCCAAACATCGGCCTCGTCATCACATTGTTGTTTTTACTGAACCATGAGTTTCTTTTCTTTTAATCATCATTCCATCCACAACATCATCACCACTGTGTGCTTTTTGTTTTTGTACAGTTTAGTTTTTTACAGCCTCATCCACACACAGGGCATGTGTATGAAATATATACATATATAAATATAAATTTTCTAGACCTTTTTGTAGCTGGAAGAACAACGGTTTGGGTGGTAGACCAGATTCAGCTCACTGGATGTAAAGGAATGCTTTCGTGATTTGTGGATATGTCTAATAAATTCCTTTTTTATATATATATTTGTAAATTTAATCTTCCATGAGCACTGCGATTCCACCCCCTGCTGGCAAAGAATGTTTATAATCTGGATCTTTTCTTTTCCTTTTCTTTTTTTCTTTCGTCTTCTGTTGCATTTTAAAAGTTATTTTCGTTAATTTATTTTTCAGTACAACATTAAACCAAACTCCTACAACACAGTGGTGTCCTTCTCTCTGTAGCTGCTGTAGTGTTACTGTCGGGATGTGTTCGGACCCTGCAGGCGCTGCAGCGTCCGGTTTACAGACGACAACTGAGCATCTGATTCAAACGTCACAGCTCGGACTTAAAATCTTTTTTTTTGTTCCTCGTTCCTGAAAGTTTATTACTCCAGTGTTTACTTTCTGTGGTGCGTCAGAAGATATTAAACTACTGACGCTCTCTTCTTAAAGTGGTTAAAGTAATTCCATTTGTAATCTTGGATTTCTACAAACGATGTCATCAGTTAGTCACCGTCAGGGTGTGAGGATTACTTTAACCGATGCAGTTACTGATTATCGCTGCGGCCGCCCAGGGCTCAGATCTGACCTGATTTGACCCTTCGCTGCATGTCGTCCCGTTTCCTGTCACTCTCCAGCTGACCTCTCGAATATAGTCCAAACAAACTTGTAACCCTTTGATAGTATCTGTAATCTGATTACATCTTTGTTTCTGTCGGGAGAACGGGTGAAATGAGGCCGTCTGTATCGAGGTAACCAAATGCAAACTGAAGCACGAGGAGGGAGTCGGTGTTCAACCTGTTTCTGATATAAAATATAAATGTTTTGGGTTAAGTGAGCAGGTCTAAACCAATCATCAGCCCTGTTCATCATCTGGACCAAACACTGAGGTGTTGACCTCCTCTCTGAATTGTGCTCTTTCATTTCTTCATCAGAAGTTTTAGTGTTTCTCCCGTAGACTTCAATACAGCTGACACCAGTGATGCGATGACCCTTCCTTCTGTTTTTCGGGTCCTCGGCCAGTAACAGGAAGTTGTGAGTCGCCACTTTAAAAGCATGAATACAGAGCGACGGGAGTGCAGTGTTGGTCAGTTCACAGTTCATACGTGACTCGGCCACTAGATGGAGCCAAAGAAACGCCTCACGTCTCCGTGGCTGCTCTTCACCCCGTCACTTCCTGGAGTCACTCAGCTTTACATTTCAGATTTTATTGATCAACTTTAGTTTTTTAGTTTCTCAAACGTCTCCTGAGCTCTTCTGTGCGGCCGTGTGCTGATGGAGCAGATAACCAGAACCTTCCATGGCTGTGAGGAAAACCAGTCCTCACAATGTGACTCATCTTCCAAATCAGCACAGCAACATACAGAGGAGGGGAGTAATGAAGAACAAATACTTAGTTACTCTACTGTTTCATGTATCTGTCCTGTACCTGAGTATCTCTGTGACTTTCCTTCTCTACATCTGAACACAAACATCTGAACTTTCTCCTCCTCACAGCTTCAAAACAGCCTCGTTACTTTAGTTTGATGCATCTGAGGTGAATTATGGATTATTTTCACATCACACAGACGCAGCGAGACGAGACAAAGACGTAAGAAGACGTAATCAGACAGAGAGGGAGGCTGAATGGGGAGAAAAGGCGTATTAGTGTCTCGTATCTGCAGAGAGTTTCTTATTTTCTCACTTTGTTGCTGCTCGGGACGCTTTACCAACCCAACATGTGGCTGTTTGACGTCCACATACTGGAGGAGCGACTGAGGACTGTTGACTCCTGCAGGTTTGTTTGTTCATTGTTTGATCTCATGCACAGATTCACTTCATCCACACAACCAGTTTGTCTGAGTCTCACATGCGTCCAAGACAATAATGAACGATCTTATTGATCACGATCATGATGATTACAGTTGTGTAACAGACTCGTGAAGTCGTTTTTGAACTGAACTTTCATGTTTTATTCATTTTAATGCTCTTTGACGACTCATCTGTTTGTAAGTCCTCCCTTGTGATGTCTTCCTCCTTTCTACTTACCGTCCTGCTTTTTATTTTCTTATCATTATATATTTATTGTCTCCTTTCTTATTCTGCTCTTAATCTTTTTATCTGTTCTTAATTCCTCGGACGCGATGTCGTCTTATCGTCCTTTATTGTTCTTGTCTTTCATTTATTTCTAGTTTTGTACTGTTTATTCTGTAATATTTTGTCGTCCTGAGTTTCCTGCTTTTTGCTTGATTGTCAAAACACTTTGTAAACTTTGTGTTGATGAAGGTTCTCAGTCATCCGGGTCCTGGTTCCTCTAAGTTCTGTATCATAGTCAACTGGACTTGTTTCAGTTTGTTGAAGTCATGTTGTCAACCAAGAAGCTTCTTCAGTTCTAACTAACTGGAGGGGAGTCGCAGGGTTTTAAACTACATGTGGGAGTGTCCTTACAGTGTGTGAGCTCTGAGTTTCAGACTCATTATGGCCACTTGTGGGTCGTTGACCCAACCGGCCTTCATGTGGGATGCTGAGGCCAGGTGAGCCCAGGTGTGAGTGGCTGTTAAGGTGTCTGGAGAGAGAACTCAGTACAGCATTGTATGTGGGTGATAACAAGTGATGTCTTAGTCCACCTCCTCTGTTAAGGGCGGTTGTTCTTGACCCGAGGAGTTGTCCCTCCTGTAGGAGAGTCGGGACTCTGCTGTCCACTTACATCTGAAGGAGACAAATCATTCCTTTGAGGACAACAATGTAAACATCTTGTCCAGAGAAGACAGATGGTTTGAAAGAGGAGTAAAATAATCCATCTAGGGGCGGTGTTTAGCTCAGTTGGTAGAGCACCCGCCCCATGTGTTGAGGCTACAGTCCTCACTGCAGGCGGCCCCGGTTCGAATCCCGCATCGAGCGGCCCTATCCTGCGTGTCATTCCCCCCCTCTCTGCCTCCCATTTCCTGTCACTCTCTGAACTGTCCTATCCATTAAAAGCATAAAAAAGCCCCCCTCAAAAAAAATAAAAATAAATAAATAATCCATCTATGTCAAAGTGGAACGACCGTCTTTGAACAGAGGAGCCTACAATGGCCGGTTGGGTCAACGACGTTGAAACTCAGAGCTCAGACGTGTCCTTACCGACTCTGTATGGACACTCCCACACAGAGTTTAAAGCCGGCAGCTCCTCCAGTTAGTTAGAAGTGAAGAAGCCTCTTGGATGAGAGGTGGAACGTCTTCAACAAAGAGAAACAAGTCCAGTTGTCTACGATACAGAACGTAGAACTTGTAAACTCTATTTTTAAAGGTGCTGTATGAATAAAGTTTATTATTATAAAACATCAGTTTAGGTGAACTAAACTCATCATGAGCAGTGAGCGCCTCATAAAAAACAGAACAACTGATGAGACGTCAAAGTCCCGCCCACAATGTTTGACAGGTGAGGAACAGACACGAAGAAGAAAAGAGTTGGGTTGAAACAGAACTGAACCCGCGGTCCCGAGGAGACACGACACTTCAACTAACAGATCAAATTCCTCAGTTCGTTCCTCAAACATTCAGAGCGTCATTTTAAATATTCACGTGTTTCCTGTCGTGCTTCATGCAGCATTAACACGGAATCTGGGTCAAATCTGCCATCAATAATGATTAATGATTATCAGGGATAATTATTAATCATGATAAATAATAAGATCCCATAAAAAGGTACTAAACTGTTTGTAACTGATTAATAATTAACTAAACTGCAACCAAAATGACCATAACAGCTGTAATGGTTGAAGGATTTTGGAGTCTTTGGTTGGCAACAGTCACTCTTATACAGTGTTAAATAGACACGAAGGCTCAACAGTGTTTTATTCAACACAAAGATGACAACACACAAACTAACACGTACTATATACAGGTGTGTGTGTGTGTGTGTGTGTAAGAAAATGGTGGCGAGGGTTCAAAGTACCACTCCACACGGCATTGACAGGAACACTACAAACAAAATGGCCGATGGTCGCTGCTGTAAGGAGAAGTTCTGCAAGAGGTCCTGGCTGCAGACCTCACAGTGGAGGCCTGCAGCCAGGACCTCTCAAGTTCTGTGGTCCTGCTGGACATGCAGCAGCTGTTGGGCCCAGAAGAGTCCAGGAGAAGAGGACCTGAGGGCAGCAGCCCCGTGGAGAAGAGAGGGAGCAAAGGAGGGAGCTGGAGTTTTGACTGTCTGGTCAGAGGGGGGCTGTCATCCTGACCAATTGTAGCTCTACAATTTCATTGTTTACAATTTCATTGTCATAGACCAGTTTAGTCCATTTTATACTGTCATATTTATATCAAACTGCCATATTTATATCTATATTTATATCCAATCCCAACACTGACATATCTATTCTTCACTATTTATATCTCCGGACTTTATATTCCCGAATGTCTCTTAGCTGTACATATATTATTTTTATTTATTTATTTATTTATTTTATTTTTAGATCTATATTTCTATTTTATTTTATATTCTTATATTTCTTATTTCTGCTTTTTCTTTACATATTCACTTATATTGTCTGGATAGAGGGAAACACAATTTCAGTTCTCTGTATGTCTTGTACATATTGCAGTTTTGACAATAAAGTCGACTTTGAACTTTGAACTTTGAACAAAGCTGAATTTGCACCCAGGTGTGAAGACTGGGGGATTCTGGGAAACTGAGTTCAGGTCAGAGTCCATTTTGAAATGTGTACACACCCATCTCATAAAAACATGTCTTCATGATTTCAACAGGAATGTGAGCGCTGGATGAAGTCAGGTGCTGTTTCATGTCAGTCAAAGTTTTTACAGAGGGAACTGTGGATTTCTCTTTTTATCTGTCAACACACATTAAAGAATCTTTTTCTGTTTTCATTAATAAAATGTTGTATAAGTCCGGCTGTGAATATATGAGCAGCGCCTCCGTCAGTAAAAACCTTCAGACTACAGACGATATAAACTGCAGTTTGGTGTGAAGAGGAGATTTCTGCTCAGTCTGAGCACAGAACTCATTGAACATAAAACTCAGACATCCTCCTTTAACTATTTTATCTCTTTTCAAAATAAAACTAAAATAAACACAATTAAACTCCAAATAACAAAAGCCTCGGTTAATTTAACTTCAGGATAAATATATTTAAACTAATAATTAAGTTAAGTAATTAAACAGCATCGACGATAAACGTTCATCACAAATAAAAACGACTCTATGAGTCACAATAACTCATCAATAATCAATACGTTTAAAAAATATATGCCAAGAGAAAATAACTGTATGTAGGCTTTTTTGTTAAAACATAACTTTTGGGTGCTTTCTACTACACTGATAATAATGTGATGACATCATATATAATAGCAGAACAGTCACAGTTGTTATTGATTACTTTTATTTTGAAATCTTTGAGTACATGTTCCTGCATTGATTACTTTTATTTTGAAATCTTTGAGTACATGTTCCCAATTATACTTTTACCTTACAATCTTTGAGTACATGTTGTACTTTTACTCTGAAATCTTTGATGCATGTTGTACTTTTACTTTGAAATCCTTGAGTACATGATCCTGATTTTACTTTGAAATCCTCGAGTAAATGCTCCTGACTGTGCTTTTACTTTGAAATCCTCGAGTAAATGTTCCTGACTGTACTTTTACTTTGAAATCCTCGAGTAAATGTTCCTGACTGTACTTTTACTTTGAAATCCTCGAGTAAATGTTCCTGACTGTGCTTTTACTTTGAAATCCTCGAGTAAATGCTCCTGACTGTGCTTTTACTTTGAATACCCAGACGTAACAAAATAAAAGACTTCCGGGTGGAAGCAGCTGAGGAGGATGCTGGGATATTTTTAGGATGACGATGATGAAGATGAGGATGCCGGCGGGGAGGAGCTCTGCTCTGACGTCACCGCCTGTTCTCGCTCCGCAGTGCTGCTGTTTGACCTGATAAACCACCGGAAGCTGCTGGAAAGCTTTTCTACTTTCACACCTCTCCTGTCTTCTTCCTCCTGCTCGTCTTCCTCCTCTTCCTCCTCCTCTTCCTCTCTGTGTTTCTGTGTCTTTGTCTCCATGCGGGGCTCCCTCCCGCACCGACGCACGCACCGGGCCTTCCTGTAGCCGCCGCCCCGGCCTCCCCGTCCCTCCGGCCGGCGGCGCCTCCCAGCTGAGCCCCGCTGAGGTGGCCTGGTTCCCGGGGAGAGATGCTGTAGAGCGGCCGGCGGAGGAGATGCTCGTTCCGGACTGAAGCGAGCAGAACCCGCGGAGGAAGATGTCCGGCAGGATGCCTCTGACCCCGGTGAGCGAGAGGGAGTCCGAACAGGTAGATCCGGCTCCGATCATTGATTATTGGCGACTCATGGACTTGTTTTCATTCTGGAAGCGCGCGCAGGACTTTTATTATCGATCCTGTTACTTGATTATTACTTTAAATATATTGATCCTGAAGTTACGTTCACTGAGGCTTTGCTTTATTTTGAAAGGAGTTAAAATAGTTAAAGGAGCAGTCTGTAGTTTAAAGGAGCAGTCTGTAGTTTAAAGGAGCAGTCTGTAGTTTAAAGGAGCAGTCTGTAGTTTAAAGGAGCAGTCTGTAGTTTAAAGGAGCAGCCTGTAGGTTAAAGGAGCAGTCTGTAGGTTAAAGGAGCAGTCTGTAGTTTAAAGGAGCAGTCTGTAGTTTAAAGGAGCAGTCTGTAGTTTAAAGGAGCAGTCTGTAGTTTAAAGGAGCAGTCTGTAGATTAAAGGAGCGGTCTGTAGATTAAAGGAGCAGTCTGTAGGTTAAAGGAGCAGTCTGTGGTTTAAAGGAGCAGTCTGTAGATTAAAGGAGCAGTCTGTAGATTAAAGGAGCAGTCTGTAGTTTAAAGGAGCAGTCTGTAGATTAAAGGAGCAGTCTGTAGATTAAAGGAGCAGTCTGTAGATTAAAGGAGCAGTCTGTAGATTAAAGGAGCGGTCTGTAGTTTAAAGGAGCAGTCTGTAGTTTAAAGGAGCAGTCTGTAGTTTAAAGGAGCGGTCTGTAGTTTAAAGGAGCAGTCTGTAGTTTAAAGGAGCAGTCTGTAGTTTAAAGGAGCAGGCTGTAGATTAAAGGAGCGGTCTGTAGTTTAAAGGAGCAGTCTGTAGTTTAAAGGAGCAGCCTGTAGTTTAAAGGAGCAGCCTGTAGTATAAAGGAGCAGTCTGTAGTTTAGTTGAAGAAATGTTAATGAGCAGAGAAAGATCCTCATTGGCTGATAAACAAACTAAATAAACAAACTCTTTGTTTTCATGACTGAATAAACAAACTGACCTTAAAGGACAACACACTTTATACTGTTTTACTTTGTTTATGTGGCGGACCCTGCCACCTTTCTAGCTTCAGACAGTGTTTCCTCTGAGAGCAGCTTGTTTATTCACTGATGGAGACAGTTTGTGTTATTACCTCATTAATATCGTAAAGATGAAAATATATACAAATATACAAACATAATAATAAAATATAAAACGTCTGAGTTTGAGTTTCTTCTCCAGAACTTCACAGTGCCCCTTTAAATAAATAATTAACAAAAGATCAGTACGACACCAACTCAGAAACAAACAAACACAAACTCAGTCATACTCCAGTAAAAGTAAAAGTCACCCATATCAATAGTACTCGAGTAAAAGTCTTAAAGTATTTGATATTAAATGTACTTAAACATCAAAAATAAGTAAAAGTATCTGATCCATATATCTACGTGTGTGTTAATACTGTCAGAATAAAATCAGAATCACTGTTTTGTTAATCAGATTGTTCATAAAATGAATTAATTTAAAATTGTGCTACTTTGGCTCTGATGCAGCATGTAATCTGTAAAGTAACTAGTAACTAAAGTTGGTTGGTTTAAGGGAGATAAAGGGATGGATCCCGAACATTTGAGATACAACATTTTTCTATATTTTGGTTCGTTTCTCAGGAATAAACATCAGGTGCTTTGAGGTGCTTGGTGTCTATGAGTGAGTACAAAAGGGGACTGATGATGGTGAAGGTATGCACTCTACTGAGTGCCATTCTAGTGATATATTATTTGGCCCTTTAGTAAAAGGCTCTGTGTGGTTTACTACAGCGTCATGTAATCGTACACATAATACAGACAAGAACAACAGTAATGATTAAAGTACTCTGGTGTCAGTGTCTGAACCAGAACCAGATCAGAACTGAAAAGTCGGATCAGTGAGTTTGACTCTGACTCAGGTGTAGGAACCCTGTTCATCTGAGAAGGTTTTGAATGACACCACGTCAGAAGCTGCTTCATAAACGAGCCCGTTTAAACTGTTATTCACAGCGTAACTGAATAAACTCGTCCATCGTGTCTTCGCGTCCTCGTCTGAGTCTCTGACCTCTGTCAGACGCTCGGCCGGCTCCTGCTGTCTGTGCACTATTGATTCTTCCCAGAATACACTGCAGCTGGTGATATCAGGAGGTGTGTTTAACTCTCAGTCTTCCAGAAGTCGCATCTGAAGACACGACGACCTGCCCCCCCCCCCCCTCTGCCGCTGTGACCTTTGACCCCGGCCACTGTGTCGTGTGCAGTCCATCACAGCGAGAGTGTGAAGGCGAATCACTGTGAAATCAGATGCTGGACGCTTTCTCCGTCACCATGGCAACACATGGGATTACTATGGGATTCCAGCACCACCCCAGTCCCAACCACCCCCTGACCTCTGACCTCTGACCTCCTGGTGTGTGTGTGTGTGTGTGTGTGTGTGTGTGGTGGGGGTTGGGTCAAAGACTGGCAGGATAACGATCCTCCTGACTCATCCTGGTTAGCATAGTGGCTAATTAATGCTAGTTTTAATCACAAGGGGTCGTCTTTGTTGTCAAACACAGAATTTATCCTGAAGATCACCTCATGTGTCGCGTCACAGTATGTGATAGTACATGTATTTATAATATTATATAAATATTATTGTCATTCTCTCATTGTGAATTTTAAGTCTAAAAGTTACACAGCCAGCAATTTGTCAGCATACGACAGAAACAACACTTCCCATGTAGTTATTTCCAGCGTTGCGGTGCGTGAACGAGCCACGAGCGGTCTGATGAATACGCAGCGAACATTAGGTGCTCGTCGAGACGATGACCAAATCCATCAGCCACAGAGGAGCCAACACACGAACCGAAAATATAAAATAAAAACAAGCAGATGATTCCTGCAGAGTTAAATGAGCCATGTGGAGGTCGGACGGAAGAGCTGTGTTCATGTTGTTAAAGGAACAGTTCACCTGAAAAGTAAAAACTTCCATGATATCCAGCCACTCGTCCGTCCACGGTCCTCTCTGTCCATTATTTGCAGTGGTGTTAGGATTGGGTGGATAAAGGGGGCTGATTATACAGGGTCCCCACAACGATACCAGGATGTGGAGAAGCAGCCCAGAGAGAGAATATTGTCGAGGGCTCATCACTCGACCAGCCTCAACTCAACATCTAAAGTCAGGTGGTGTAGATGATAAACCTGCTGTCATTGAGAGGCGAGACACGATGATGATGAACGAAAAGTGACAAGTGAAACAAAATGATTCCCCACATCTGACCAGCCACTGCATGACGTGGACGTGAGTGTCTGGTGATCTGTTTTGGAAAGTTTGTAGCTTTCTAGTGATTCTCGTTGTTGGACATGTTAATGTGAAGTTCTGGTTTCACTTCAGGTCTCTGTGGTCTCTAAATCAGCTGCTCAAAGAAAGAAAAGAAACTACTATTAATCACAGTCTGTCTGTCTTTTTCTTTTTCCTTTCACAAATTAAATCTTAACCGATAGCAAACTGTGGTGTCATCGGGCCCTGCTGGACCAACGAACCAGAGGAGGAGCTCTGCAGCTGCTGTAATCTGTAAACTGAACCATAAATAAAAAGAAGTTCCTGTTTTAAACTGCCGCTGTGTTCTTCCTGAGGAGGAACTGGCCACATTTAGACAGCAGTCATGAAAACAGACCGCAGGAAGCCAAGTGTCTGTTAATCTGTGACCACATCTGCTGCATTTGTTGATTGGTTCAGTTAAAATTATTTCGATTGGATCAGTGGATTCGCTCGCAACTCTGACTCACAGATTAGTGCCGTTGGCTGAGAGCGAGCCGTGTGAACGGAGCCGAGCTTTGAGGTGACGGAGAGCCGGAGAGTTCAAGACAGATGAAGCCGGCAAAGCTTTTTGGTTTCCACCATTTTAACAGTTCAGTTTGATCAGAACATAAACCGGGCCACAACAGAGGTCGGGTGACAAGAGTCTATGGCGCTAATATGGCTTTTCAATTAACATTTTTGCTCCACATCAGGAGGTGACCTGAGGAGGACTTGTTTTAACAAAAGACTCGTCTTGCCCAGGAGGAAGTGAGTTGGGCCTGGAGTCGCATGTCTCGATCTGAATATGATCTACTGTAACTGACTGTTGCTCAGTCGGTGTTGAGTGTCAGCGGCGGTGCGTTGTGATGTCACGGTGTAACAGTAGAGGTGTTTGTCTCCTCAGTGTCGACTCCTCCAGCTGGTTCAGACGCTGTCGGACTGGTTTCTATCAGCTCCAGTTCCTCTGACAGCCGCCGGCCAGCAGCACATAATGCACTTTGTTACGGTCGTCCTGGACTGAAGCCACAGCGATAGTTTCAGTTCATCAGTGAGCTATAGAGACAGAGTTGACCGATATCCAGGTCTAAAATCTGCCTAATGTCGTCCACACAAGGTGTCGGATCATGAGATGACAGGATGTGCTGGCATGAAGAGAATCTAAGTTTCCATTTGATGTAAAGTACGTGAGTTCATGTTGGTTTCAGGCCTGTGAGAACAACTGAAAGTCACCATAAGTCAACGAGGTGCAGAAAGCCTCCGGAAGTAAATAAATAAACAGGCTTGGAGGTGTGACGACCAAGAGGTTAGCGTAGCTGCTGCTGTAGCATCAGTTTACTCTGATACAGAGCAGGCGCTTTCAAAAAGTACTTGGCAGGTCATTGGACGAACCATCTATCATGGACTTACTTCAACCAATCAGATGAACAGGAGCAAACGGTAGTTAGTGAGTCAAACTACGGGGAGAAGAGCGGAAACATGTTTTTCATGGTAAAAAGCAGCTAGCAGCTACACTTACCTCCTGATGAGCCGCCAATGTTGTTTTCAAATAGCGTCGCTTCTCTCGCTGGTCGCAGTTAAACCACGTCTGGAGCTGCCAGTAGTTCCTCAGAGGACCAGCTTCCACTGTAGGCAATGATCCAGGAGAAGATGTGCTCAGATATTAACCCTGTTCCTGACCCTGAAGCTTCTGGTGCTTCTGACCAGTTTAGATTTAGTTTGTTGGGGTTTAGGAACAGTTTATTAACTCTAAACCACCATCTGGATACGTATGGATACTGCACGTGTTGGAAGGGGATTTTTATCCGACTCCTTCCATGTGAAGAGGATTCAAACCATTTCATTATTCCTGCGTCAAAACTGAGTCTTATTCAGTTTCCCAAGTACCCTCTGAAGCAGACGTGCAGCTCTGCAGTGCAGCTCAGTGTCACTAAAGATCATCAAAATGTTCATTATGAATCTGTTTCTGTCTCTTTCAGCCAAAGACTTCAGACGGCCTCCCCGAGCCGCCAGTTCCACCCACCAAATCATCGAGCCGCCACAGTCTGCCGCCATGTCGCAGCTCCGTGGCCTCCGTCACAGACGAACAGCCGCACGTCGGCAACTACCGCCTGCTGAAAACTATCGGCAAGGGCAACTTCGCCAAAGTCAAACTGGCCAGACACACGCTGACCGGCCGAGAGGTGAGAACGCCACCAAAGTGTAGACTCCTCCGCAGCTCAAACACAAGCAGGTGACTGTAACTGGTGATTAGGAGCCTCAGAGGTGAAGAAACAGTGTGAGGGGACAGAGACAGGTGTTATAACAACAGGAAGTCACTTATTGTAGTTTGACTGCTGATGTGTCTCACAAACACATTTCTGCCACCAGGGGTCTCTATCAAAACACAACAATAGAAATGTTTGAGTGGAGACAGAGGAGAGACTCGGTGCAGATCCAGACCTCCTAGTACCAATAAACACCTGGAGTCTCATCAGGTTCTGTTCTGACCCGACGGGAGGAGAGCTCAGAGATTACTTTGTAACTTGTGGGATTAAAAAGTGGATTTATCTTCACTCCTGTTTATCAGCCTGACTGCAGCAGTGATCTGGAGGTGACCTCCACTGTCGGGTGGTTCTGTTCTGTAATGTCGACTGCTGACTGGAGCTGGAGGGGAAATGGACTTTACTTCATGAACGTAACATTACAGAGAGGAGACAGAGAACCAGAACCAGAACCAGAGTCTCTGCTGAGTGCTGACTTCACTCAGAGCTTCACCTCAATTCAAATAGACACACACTGCTCACTAGCTCACAGCTAATGTACAGTAAAGTAATCTGGCTGTTTGGGGCGAATAACAGGAATGATCTCGCTGTCAGATCCACTTCTCTGGTGGTGAACACACCGTTAAAAACAACGACTGCTGATTAAAATCTCAGACGAGGTGTTTTAAAGTTTTCTCTGGTTTGAACATTGTTGGAAACATGTGGGAAAATGTAAGAAAAAAAAAAAAGGTCAGGTTGTTTTCAGACACTTCCCAGGAATGTCGTCAACGAAATGAGAAAAAGACAGTTCAGAACCTGCCTGAGAACCTTCATGTTTTTAAGTTTGTGTCCCAGTAATCTGGTGATAGTTGTCTGTACATCTGGACACTGCAAACACACGCTGCTAACATCTCACTCAGTCACTGCTGATGGAGCTCCACTGCTTTACTAGAGTCACACTTTAACACAGAACTGTTTCCCAGATATCAGTAATAAAATAATATCTGTCCCGTCGTGAGGTTTAACTTCTCTTCATGTGTGACTGTGATTATTTAAATACGTAGGCTACATCTTGTTTGGAGCAAAGTCAAGAAGCATCACACACCTACAGACGTGAGTCAGGAAGTCAGGCTGATTCAAACGGTACCGAGCGAACTGTCGTGGTGACAACACGTAATAAATGATACATATCCAGAATAATATGTTCAGTCGTCTCCAGCTGCTGTTTGAATACGTCACGTGACTTTCATACATCCTGAGACTCTTTCGTCTCCTCAGTCGGGTTGAATCTGCTGGAGACGTTACGACTCGCAGCGGCTTCAGGATGAATTATTGATGCTGCGTACGTCAGCAGCTGAGAGCTGATTGGTCGGAGGATCAAACACAGTGTGTGTGTGAGTGTGTGACGTTTTCCACTTATTTTAAGATTAATTTTAAAAGAGGAGCCGTCCAATCAGCAGCTGTGTTTCTCCCTGGAGACGTCGGACTGTGGAGGAGGTTTCCACCTCTACATGTTGGTGCTCCGGTCGCTCAGACTGCCGGCTGCGGTCCATTTTAAACTCATTGATCATCTTCAAATCAGTTTCTGGACCCGAGCCTGAGTCAAACCTTTATCCTGCTGACTCAGTGTTTTCCTGTAAAACACTCTTCATTTGCTCTTTAATTCAATCTGCATCACAACATTCTCTGAAATGCTTAAAAATCAGTACATGAAAGATATTTAATGACCGGTTGCTGTAATAATATAAGTTAGATAAAGGTGGTAAAAAGTGTCTGAGCAGCGCTAACATGTCTCAGTCACGTGATTACAGCTGGTCCACCACCAGATATTAAAATAATTAGATTACATTGCCTCCTGATATAAACGTCCTCCAACACAGACGAGCAGTAAAAGCTGACCTGGAGTTTCATGTGATCATCAGCATGTTTCTGTGTCGTCTCCTCCTGCAGGTCGCCATCAAGATCATCGACAAGACTCAGCTGAACCCCACCAGTCTGCAGAAGGTCTGTCCCTCTGTCTGTCTGTCTGTCTGTCTGTCTGTCTCTCCCTCTGTCTGTCTGTCTGTCTGTCTGTCCCTCTGTCTGTCTGTCTGTCTGTCTGTCCCTCTGTCTGTCTGTCTGTCTGTCCCTCTGTCTGTCCCTCCCTCTGTCTGTCTGTCTGTCTGTCCCTCTGTCTGTCTGTCTGTCTGTCCCTCTGTCTGTCCCTCCCTCTGTCTGTCTGTCTGTCTGTCCCTCCCTCTGTCTGTCTGTCTGTCTGTCTGTCCCTCTGTCCCTCTGTCTGTCTGTCTGTCTGTCTGTCCCTCTGTCCCTCTGTCTGTCTGTCTGTCTGTCCCTCCCTCTGTCTGTCCCTCTGTCTGTCTGTCTGTCTGTCTGTCCCTCTGTCTGTCTGTCTGTCTGTCTGTCCCTCTGTCTGTCTGTCTGTCTGTCTGTCCCTCTGTCTGTCTGTCTGATCTCCAGATGCTTCACTGTAATGTAACTGACATGTGAACACACCGTCTGTTTGAACTGATCCAACCATTGAACCAGTCACCACAACATCACCAGACTCCCTTAACAAATATGGTGATTTTAAGAGTTGTTGAGTTAAAACAAACTTTATAACGTAGTGAAACTGTGTCTCTGACAGATTCTGAATCATTGTCTCCTTCTTGTAAATTCAGCATTAAATGAAAACAGTAAGTTGTGTGTTTCCTTGTAGAAAGTGTCAGTTTGTGGCAGCATGGCTGCACCAGCCTGTCTGCTTCTGTGTCTAAAGTGCTAAAGTCTGACCTGCCAACATTTAGCAGCTGTTTGAACACACTGTTTACACTGATTTCACCATTTACACTCAATTTATGACAGAAGAAACATTTTATTGATCTAAACATGTCACATTTTACAGACACACCAAACAGTAACCAGTATAGGCGACTTCTTTGTCCCCAGACTCCCTTAACAAATGTGTCAGTTTAGTGAGTTGTTGAGTTGGAGACACTTTATAAACTGTGTGAAACTCTGTCTCTGACTGATTCTGACTGATTTGTTCCTTCTTGTAAATTCAGCAAATGTTCTACATGAACTTGAATGAAGTGAATGACACTGTTGATTGAAGTTCTCGCTGACAGACTCCATCAGGTCCGAGAGGATCTGATGTGACTTCTCTATCGTCACGTCGCGCGCTACAACGTTCATCAGTATCAGTGTTTATGTTGAGTGAGTACAGAGACGACGCCTGTAAAATATCTTTCTCTGCAGCTCTTCAGGGAGGTCAGTGTGATGAAGATCCTCAACCACCCGAACATCGGTGAGTCTGCAGCCTCTCCTCCTCCAGCGCTAGAGCTCAGTATTTGGCAGCAGTAGAGCTCAGTATTTGGCAGCAGTAGAGCTCAGTATTTGGCAGCAGTCATATGTTTCTGCTGCTGTTTTTCAGTGAAGCTGTTTGAGGTGATTGAGACGGACAAAACTCTGTACCTGGTGATGGAGTACGCCAGCGGAGGTAAGAGCAGGTCACCTGTCTGTCTGTCCACCTGTCTGTCTGCAGGTCACATGAGCAGTGACGGAGGAAGAAAATCATTTTCTCCAACTAGGCTTCATTCAGAGATTTTATCCTCCAACTAGAGGTGTGACACATCTGCTCACCTGTCTGTCCGTCTGTCCGTCTGTCTGTCTGTCTGTCTGTCTGTCTGTGTTTCAGGGGAAGTCTTTGATTACCTGGTTGCTCACGGACGAATGAAGGAGAAGGAGGCCAGAGCCAAGTTTCGCCAGGTGAGATTATTTCATGTCTACGTGACTCTCAGGCCCTCACTATCCCATAATCCTCTGTGGTTTCGTGGTGCGTTCAGGGGCTCTCTGTCCCCTCGTTAAGTCTTTGACGGCTCACTGGTTTCACACTGTGATGTCACTGATGGTGTCTGACAGAACGGTACCTCTGGAACAGGATGAACAGTGGTGACGCACCCTGTCCACCGACAGCATGACCTGATGTCAGCAGCAGTGCTGTAGTCCTCCTCCATGTTGGGACCCAGCAGCCATCATCATCGTCATCACCGTCATCGTCATCGTTGTCGTCGCCATGATAATAGTTTTTTTCTTCTCCTCCTCCTCCTTCTCCTCTTCCTCCTCCTCCTCCTCCTCCTCCTCCTCTTCCTCTCTCTCCTCTTCCTCCTCCTCCTCCTCCTCCTCCTCCTCCTCCTCCTCAGATTGTGTCAGCTGTGGAGTACTGTCATCAGAAGAGGATTGTGCACAGAGACCTGAAGGTGAGCGCATCATTAATGTGTAATATAACAGTTATTACAGGTGGTACCAGATTACTTCCTCACTCTGACTCTCACCACTGTGTCACTTCACTTCAGACAGTACTGCAGTATTATTTAAAGTACAACACTGGCTGTGGGTACTGTGAATGTGTACCTCTTGCCTCGTGATCTTGAGGTGAATTATTAACTTTCTGTCTTTGTCGTGTCGCCTCTCCTCTGAGCATCAGTCAGTGATTATTGAATGTTTGCTGCTGCTGTCTGACTGCTGAAGTCTGTAAAACGGATGTTTGTTCTGTGATTTATGTGTAAATAAAGATTTAAAGTGTAAATCTGTGTCCCAGGCGGAGAACCTTCTGCTGGACGCCGACATGAACATTAAAATAGCCGACTTCGGCTTCAGTAATGAGTTCACGCTGGGCAGTAAGCTGGACACGTTCTGCGGATCTCCTCCTTACGCTGCTCCTGAACTCTTCCAGGTGAACTCTCGGCTCCGCCCACCACACCTGCACAACCACACGCCGCTCTGCGACTGATTCACATCCTCACAGGGACATTGTGTTTCAGTCCGAACGTCCAGAACATCATCAGTACCTCTGGTTCCCTTTCAACAGTAACAATATTCTGGACCGGACGAGTTTAAACTGTGTTCAACTGTTAAAATGGAGGAAGTGACATCATATTCAAATACAACTTTAATGTACACCAGGCACATGTACGTTTGAATACGTTGCATTTAAAATGCTTGTATATACTTTTGTGGTTGGTATTTTATTATTATATATTTTCATAGCATTTTAGCACAATTTGGGTTCTCCTCCTCCTCCTGCTCCCTAAATGCTACACACTTGACCTTTAAATAATACTTTATTATAAATACTGAACCTGGAGGACACTGAAGTGTGTTGTTGTTATAAACCAGTGGGCTGCTGGGTAATGTAGTTCTGTAACCCTGCAGGGGAAGAAGTACGACGGGCCGGAGGTGGACGTCTGGAGTCTGGGAGTGATTCTGTACACGCTGGTCAGCGGCTCGCTGCCCTTCGACGGACAGAACCTGAAGGTACTGTTATAAAAAACTACGTCGACACAGCTAGCTTAGCATTAGCCTGCAGCTAGCTTAGCGTTAGCCTGCAGCGTCACTTCCAGACTCTTCTCCTGTGTGATGGAGACGATCAGCTGACTGGTACCAGAGGAAACTCTGGCAGCGTCGGACATGTTGCTTTATTTTCTTTTTCAGAGATCCTTTATTGACTTGTTTGTGAAGAGGGTTCACTCTGGACAGATTTGAGAAACTGAACTTTGTTGTTTATCTTTGCTGAATATTAATTGAACTCGTCAGAAAGACGGCAGGTTAAAGTCGAGCTGTTGTTGTAAAAGACTCCTTTTTTTTTTTTGAAGAGTTTGAAAATGTAAATGGCAGGACTTTGAAAAAACACTTCACACACACATCTGTTTCATCAGAAAGTTCAAAGAGGAGAAGCCATCTTAAATTTGGAGTGGCTATAACCCTGCAAGCAATCACAATCATCCAATGAGATCTAGATTAATAACAAACAACAGCTTCCTACCTGAGAGTGAACGTACCATTGTTACATGAAGCTAAAGAAGCAAAACATCTGAAGGGGACACTGAAGGTCCCAAAGGCTCAACCACGAGAGGAAAGGTGGAGGAAAGCAACAAAAGATAAATATGTAGAAGGAATTTTCATATTTGGTTCATATTCTGTTGTTAGTCTAACAGTGGCAGAGCCGTCAGTGCCGGAAAAATCAATAACGATGACATGTTGGATGTAGAGAAGCTGCGTGACTCAGTTTCACAGAACAAGTCTTATTTATCTCACAGCTCGTGCTGTAAAAACGTTTGTCAGTTTCATGGGAACCAAGAACAAAGCACGTGACGTTTGAGCTTCCCACCCTGAGTGTGATGTCAGAGGAAAATGGCCGCCATGTAAATATGGTCAACAGCAGCGCTAACAGAGGTCAGAGGTCATGTTCAGAGAATACAAGTTAAAAGGACAATTCCTGGTTACTGCCACACCTGACATGCTAACGTCAGACATGCTAACATGTCACCGTGTGTGTGTGTGTGTGTGTGTGTGTGTGTGTGTGTAGGAGCTGAGGGAGCGTGTCCTCAGAGGAAAGTACCGGATCCCGTTCTACATGTCGACCGACTGTGAGAACCTGCTGAAGAAGCTGCTGGTCCTGAACCCGGGGAAGCGAGGCAGTCTGCAGGTAAAACCAGCGTTGGTGGAGTCGAACCAGCAACCTGTCATCATAGCCGACCGCTGTGATGTCACGCTGACCCGAGCTTTACTGGCCTGGATTGTTGTGTGAACTGTTCCTTTAATCTCAGTTGTCTGTGTGTGTTTCTCAGCAAATCATGAAGGATCGATGGATGAACGTCGGCTACGAGGAGAAGGAGCTGAAATCGTACAACGAACCAGAACAAGACTTTAACGACCTCAAACGCATCGGTCAGACACGCCCACACACACACACACACACACACACACACACACACACACACACACACACACACACACACACGTTTGATGATGCTGCTGATGATGCGGACGTCCCATAATCCTCTTTTGAACTGTCTCCTCAGGATTACATCTTGTGGATTACTATCTCCCAGATCTTAAATGCTCCTAATATTTATAAGATGTTAAACTATATTTTTTTACAATATTTCTTCGTATTGGTTAATTTTCTAGTTATGCTCTTAGACCTGCAGTTCATGCTTTTTATCTCTCTTTACATTTTACGTCCTTCTCCTGTTTATTGATATTTATTAACACGACAAGGCAAATTCCTTTCATGTGGAAATCTACTTTACATTAAACCTGAATCTCAGGATTTCATCTGGCGCCATCATCAGGTCAACGTGTTTACGTGTCCAATACGTTTGTTTATGACCAAAAACCTGCAGAACTGACGCCGTCACATCAGCCTCGGAGAGTTAGCTGGTGTTAACATGTTGATATTAGCATTTAGCTCAAAGCACCGCTGTATTCACAAGCGCGAGTCTTGAACCTGTGTTTTTCTGACCAATCAGAGCTGATGGGGACGATGGGCTTCCCTCAGGAGGAAGTGATGAAAGCGCTCGAGGGTCAGAAATACAACGAGGTGACGGCGATATACCTGCTGCTGGGGAGGAAAGCTGCTGAGGTTTGTTCTGTCACATGAACTCTTCAGTCAGATCTCAGATCTCCTCAGGATTTAGACGGACATCATGCACCTCTGTGTCCAGGACATGTTTAGCCTAGCTTAGCACAAAGACTGGAACTGGGGGGAAACTGCTAGCCTAGCTCCATCAAACCCTGAAGAATCGTCTCCAGAGAGCTCAAATTTCCAAACTGTCCTGTCTGTAACTGAGCCAGTCTCCTACCCACAATCCCCTGTTGTGTGTCTCTCCTCCAGTTTGAGGGCAGTGCGTCTTTGTCCAGCAGTAACCTGCTTCAAAGGTCACGACCCACCAGCGACCTCAACGGCTCCAGTCAGTCGCCCGCCCACTCTCGCAACGTATCGACCAATCAGAAGCAGCGACGTTTCAGCGACCATGGTGAGTTTCTGTCAAGGAGAGTGTTGTTCTGTGTGTAAACACCAGGAGGCCAGAAACAAACACAAACAGGAAACACTCATACGCAGTCTTTTCATCAGATTTATAAAAACCTCACGTACGTCTTCTCCTCGTACGTATCAATCATCCTGAAATTGTACATATGTGCACAAGACCATCCCACAATTTACTGTTAATGTCTTTAAACATGTCCCCAATCACCTGGTTTGCATGTAAACAGACAGAATATGGTTTAGTTTTGAGGAGAAATGTCAGAAGCGAAGAAGAAGAAGAAGAAGAAGAAGAAGAAGAAGAAGAAGAAGAAGAAGAAGAAGAAGAAGAAGAAGAAGAAGAAGCCTAATTTTACAGACTGTGAGCTTGAAGTAATGATTGATGAAAATGAGTATTCAGAGGATTAAGTTCTGGCATCAGCAACAAAATGAAGCAGGTTGAACGGCAGAAAGTGACAGAAGTGATGACGCTGCAAGTCAGATTTCAAGCGAGAGGCCAAGAAGCTCATCTCTGCACCTGGAGGAGGAGAGGGGATCTCCGCGCTCCCTGTGCTTGATGACCTTCATCATCTTGGGCCAGCACATCAATACGGCCCCTGAAAACTCGCTCTCGCCTGAGTTGTACCTTGGTGATGTCCTCTAGCAACGCCAAAGCTGCTGTTGTATCATGTGAGCAATTACACACAGCTGCAGCCCGTATGTAGAGCTGGTAACAGGACACAGCTGAAGGTTATCTTACTCCCCGATAATACGGGAAATAATCTTTATTTACATTTACAAGGATCATTCTCGTTATAATTCTCATAATGCACACGAACAAAGATGTTTACAGAAGGACAAGGGGACCAACTGGCTCATCACTGTGTGATCATAGTGAAGCTTTTTAAACTATAGCTGTAATCCTGACACAATTTAGCCCAAAATAAAATGTCACATCACACTCATCAGACTGAAAAGACTGCTGCATGCTACACCTGGTGTTAAAGTTGTGTATCAGTACACACATCCTCAGCCTCTGTGGAGGTTTATACGTGTTGAACTGTGTGGAAAGTGGCGTACGTACACGTGGTTTATACATTCGGCCGCTGGTCTCCTTACATTAGACTAATGTCTGGATAATGTCTTCGTACGCTTTCTGTCTTGTGTCTCAGTGGCGCCCTCCATCCCCCCGCCTGTCTCCTACACCAAGCGTTGTCATGCCAACAGCGTAGAGAGCGACAGGAAGGAAGAGCCGGCCTCACCCGCGGGGGCTCCAGACCGCAGGAGGTCAGCGACAGCCTCAGGGGTGAGAGGATCCAGATTGTGGTCTAAAGCAGGTCCTGGTACAGACACCGGGTTAAAGGTCGGACAGGATTTATCTGCTCACTGACTTATTTGTACCTGTTAATAGATTTGGTTTGCAGTCGAAGACAAGCAGCCATCTTGACCACGGCCGTCGGAGCCATTACACTTTGTCACTTTTACCGAATTGAAAATGCGTCCGTCCATTCACTCTGCACACTTTTCAGACTACTGGGCCTGTGCTTTATTATCAAATCCATTCTGCTTTCTTATTGAGAAAAATATCCAAATCAATTAAATTGCATACTGTGTTTTCACTGCTACCTCGCAGACAGGCAGATTGACACATAGCACACACACACGAGCGCGCCGCTAATGAAAAACGCCACAAAAAGCCTTGATTGAAGAGAGTGAAGTGGGTAGGAAGAAGAGAAACATGACAGGAAAGAGGAAAGTAAGATGGCAAATGCGCTGGCAACCCTTCATCCTGTCTGTTGACTGTGTGTTACAGAGTATAACTCGGAGGAACACGTATGTTAACGACAGGACGATTACTGAACGCCACTCGGTTGCTGTTACCAACGGGAAGGACAGCAGGTGAGAGGAATTGTGTGAGTTTTCATTGATCACGTGCCGTTAGTCACCAGGTCAGTAACTAATCTGTGTCTGGTTCAGTCTACCTGAGGTACCTGCAGCATCCCCCTCCCCATCGCCGGGGGCAACCATCTCCTCCACACGGCCGCGTCATGTCAAGTCCATGTCTGCGTCGGGACATCCCATGAAGTCCTGCCTGCCCCCGATTGACGACAACGCAGAGTATCAGAGGTGAGTCGGTAGAGCCGTCCGTCCTCGCAGCTGTGAAACATTTCATCTAGTTAACCCCGCCCTCTCCTCCCCCTCAGCTCCCCCCAGCAGCCTCCATCATCACCCTCAGCCTTCAGCATCACCAGCAGCAGCAGCACCACGCCGGACCGTACCCGCTTCCCCCGCGGATCCTCCAGCCGCTCCACCTTCCACGGCGCTCAGCTTCGAGACCGACGTCCTGCCACCTACAACGGCCCACCGGCCTCGCCCAGCCTGTCGCAGCACACCACCTCATCGCTGGCCTCGCCCCGCCGCGGCACCTCCACCTCCCTCATCGGCAAGATCACTTCCAAGTTTGTGCGCAGGTTGGTGGAAAGTCATGAGGGATGGTTGTGTTCACAATGTAGAAAACTTACATTGTAAAAGCTCAAAGCAGCTTCTCTCTCAGCGACGGAGCAGAACAGCTGTAACAGGGACTGCTTCTTCTGTAGTTGACAGATATCTCAATCCTGGACAAACTCAACCAAAACATCTGAATGGAGAGAAATAAGAAAATATGTTGAAAATATATGAGTCATTTGGGTGAACTGGCCCTTTAACACAGTTTAACGTGTTCCTGAATAGTCAAAGATGCTTTGACTATGAATATGTACAGTCATGTTGATGAGAGCTGGTTAACGCTGTCGGTTTGTTGGGTCTCTTTCCTCCAGGAGTTTATCAGGTGAGCCCAAAGAGGAGGGCCGGGACTCCAAGCCTCGCTCTCTGCGCTTCACCTGGAGCATGAAGACCACCTCGTCCATGGAGCCGGGGGACATGATGAAGGAGATCCGGAGGGTTCTGGACGCCAACAACTGTGACTACGAGCAGCGCGAGCGCTACTCACTGTTCTGCGTGCACGGCGACGCCCGGCAGGACAGTCTGGTCCAGTGGGAGATGGAGGTGTGCAAGCTGCCCCGCCTCTCGCTAAATGGCGTGCGGTTCAAAAGGATCTCGGGCACGTCCATCGCCTTCAAAAACATCGCCTCCAAAGTCGCCAACGAGCTCAGGCTGTGAACGACTTCCTGTTATTGTCATTGAACACTGCGTGGAGAATAACTCTGCTCCTCCTCTTCGCAGAAGGACGCCCCATCAGGTGACGGTGGCCATCTTGTGTTCAGCACTACTCCTCGCTAACTGCTGTATGACTCTAAGAAAATACACCTTATTATACTCACCACACTTACTATTTAATATTATCACTAAATGTTTGCCAGTGAAACCAAATATTAAACAGCTGACAGCAGATATTCAGCAGGTTGAGGCTCAGAACAAACACAGAGCGCCGCCGCTCAGTTTGTTTGCTAAAATGAATCCAGATGTCACTACCTGCTGGAGGGAGGCTTCATGCTGTTGTATCACTGTTTACATGCACCTCAGATTTTCTGAAACCTTGAAAACTGAACATGTACAAATGGCCGTGTGTTTGCTTTGTTTGTCATCTCATTATCTCGAGGAAACAACAGGCTAATTTTTTGACATGTTGAGATAAATTATCTAGAAAACAACTTTAGTGGAGGGAAAAGATTCTGATCTGAATGATCTGGTCAGAAAGTTTTCTCTATCAGAAAGACACACTGCAGTTTCTGCCCTGACTGAAGTACAGATCAATAATGATCTGACAGTTTCATCTTAAATCGGTGTCATTGTCAAAAAGCCATCTATGCACGCTGGCATCGCACTGCTGGTTTCTGATTAACAAAATAAGAACTAAAAGGAAACGACTGTTTGTTTTGTCGTGATAACATGTTGAATATCTCTCTCTGGAGATATTAAAGCTTGTTCTCTGGAGATAATGAAATGAGAGTCTGAGTCTTGAACCGGGTGTCCACATTGTTGGCTGGACTAAGCAGTCTGCATGTGAAAGAGCCGGACCAGGAAAGTCTCCGTAAGCAGCAGTGTGTTGGGGTTCTGGAGTTCTGGTATCAGTGCAGTGCACGTGAACATATTCTCCAATGTTTCTCTTTAACCTGATTGCGAACAGTGATCTTGTCTCTGGAGTGCAAGTAAACAGTCGGTGAAACGTTACCTCGGCTCTACCTGTGCAGCTCCCACACTACAGCACCAGGACAGCTCGCTGTGTGTCACCACGATAATCCGCAAACATCTGTCTCTCTGTCTTCAGGCCATGTGCTGGTAGCTGTCACGTGTTGACATGGATCCCACTTCTTTTCCAGCCCTACTCCACCTGTGATTGGTTGCTTTCGTTGGTTGCGTTAGTTCGGATCAGGCCTGACTATGGGTTTGCAGTTTGAGTCTAAAACAGCGGCTAAATTATGTGGAGCTCTGTCTGTTTATCTGGATTATGAGTTGTGGTTTTTCCCAGGTAAACACACTGACCTCTTTACTCGCCACCTCCGTCAAGCTAGCTGGCTAATTCATGTCTCTTTTGTGGTGTAATTCAACAGTAAATTCATCATACCCCTGAATGCGTTGACTGTTGGTTTGCAGACAACAATGGCGGCCCCTTCAGACGTTAGCATAGCCGCGATAGCATCAGTCCTTTTCTGATTAAAGAGATGTTTTTGCTGTATAAAAGTTTGATCTACCATCTGGCTCCACTCTCCTACTGGTGATCTGATTGGTTGAAGTCAGCCTGTGATAGACAGATGGTTCATCAAATCAGCTGCCAGAGTCACCGTCAAACCAGATCGTTCTGTGTAATCTGGTGCATCAGATTATCAATTTGTTGCCTCGACCTCCTTTGTTAGAGAACCTGCCAGTCAGTTAGTCTGACCGCTGGTTAGTTGTTGAGATGGCAGCGTTGCATATGAAGTCAATGTTCAGGCACACCGAGGACGAAAAACTTGAGTACATCCAGCGTTTTTGACTCTGTACAGTCGGCACATTACTTGTTAGTGGCGATTAAACAGACCAGCTGTCACATTTGTGCGTCTGAGCACTTAAACACGAGTTGGCAGGATAAGGTGTTCATCAGAATCACAACAGCCTCGAGTTAAGGTGAAGCATTGAAAACAACGGGTAAACGGTTTTCTGTCCTGAATCTCGAATGTCCTCCGGCCACAGTCGCACTGCTGCCTCCAACTTGAACCGGTGAAGATTTTCTGACGGTGACGACGGCGCTCTCGGCAGATTTCAAGTTTTCCTCTCCGCTTTAGTTTTGATGCTGAGAGTTGCGCGGTTGACAGCCGAGGTAATGAGTCATGAAATGTGCTCCACAGTCAGGTAGTGACACATCCTCTCTGTTGATGCCTGTGACCTCTGACCTCCTGAAGCAGTAAGCCCTTTCACTCCCCTCTGGCTGATGTTAATATTATTGCAATAATACCGGAGCTCTTGGTACTAATGTGCATACTCAACGACCATCAGGTGGTTCAAACACAAACTGTAAAGCTCCTTAAAACTTTTTACACATTTACAGCTGACAGAACAGAATGTGTTTTTGTTATTTTAGCTGAGTTATTGTTGCTGTATAAAACGATACCTGTCCAGGTGAATATGTGCAGGTACAGTATTGATTAGTCGTGGTTTGTGTACAAAGTCTTTTTATTTGGTCCACATTGTCTTCTTTCTTTCTTTGTTTTCTACCACTAAAAATGTTCCTTTTTCTTATATTTTAAGGCTTTTAGCAGTGAGATAAAACCAGAAACACACAACTGAGAGGTGCAACTTCAATTTCAGGCTTTGGATACACAAAAATACAGAAAACCACCAGACTTATCCTTCAAAGGACGATTCCAGCAGATACTGAGTTTCATTCAATTAGATGTTTGAATTGCCCTTTAAGCCTGTTTATTGCTGTTTGCTGGTAGATGAACTAAATTCTGTATCTTCTGTATCTATTGCACCACTTAATGCCTTCTGAATGTACTGCTGTATTTCTGATGCATTCACTTGCACCAGAGGAAATCAGCAGTTTGATGTTTTTCTTTTTTTCTCTCCAGTTTTTCTGTATATGTTGAGTTTTTTCTCCCTACCCACTAATCAGAAACGTCTCCAAAAGACGTCTTTGACAACGTTGAAAAGAGATTCACTGGGGAGCCAGAATGAACGTTTTCGTGACACCTTTACAACTCCAGTCACAGACGTCTAAAGAGCTTCTTGTGGTTAGAAATTAAAGTGTTTATGACACCAAATTTAACTTCCTGCAGCAAAAACTACAGCGAGGATTCAAACCCTGAACCTCGACCTCGGGAGCTGCATGAGGCGTGAGCTTTACCAGGAGAGCCACTCATTAGATTTATTACACGCCATGTTTTGGTCCGACCTTGAAACATAAGTCTACCTGATGAAGGTTTGATGACCAAACATAATATTTAATAAGATAGTACGATGATAACTCTTAACGTTCAAGCCTCATGGAGCTACTGAGGTTGAGACCAGGGGTTCAAAACCACCCTGTAGCTTTCTGCCGTCATGTAAACTTTAATTTTGAACCACAAGAAGTTCTTCAGATGTCTTTGACTGAAAGATGTCCAACATTACATTATACAAACGTTAATATTGAACCCTGTAAGGACGTCACGTGGACATCACTAGTGAATGATGAAAAGACGTCAAAAAAACATTCATGGCTCTCGGTGGACGTCGTTTCAGCGTGGGTGAAGATGTTGAATAGAGGTCTTCTGCAGATGGTTCTGCTCTGTGGGTGATCTCTGGCTGCACATCAACAGAGCCATTAACCAGCTCTACTTGTCTCTGTAGTGTCGAGGTCCTGAGGGTTCAATGTGCAATGGTTCTCCATCATCACTGAAACTCGAGAACACTTTGTACTGTATGTTGTAGCACTTAAAACCAGGAAGGGAACAACCAATGCAAATCCTGCATCCTCGTCTGACGGGGATGAGCCAGGTGAGGATGTCTGAACATGGCGATGCCTTCAAGTCACGTGGGAAAGACTGTAAATCTGAGCCTCTTACTTGAAAATAGCCTTCACCTCAGCTTTCAGATAGTGATGTGTACCAGGTGACCGACTCTGATCCGTCAGGCTCGTCACTAACAGGAGAGTAGCAGAAGTCCAGTGTAGCCATGACGGATTTAAATAAAAACCACACAAATTAAACCTTTTTCAGTATTTTGTGTCATTTTGAGATCACATCTGTGATCAACCCACCAGAGGGTGAAACTACAGCTCGGTCACTTTTCATGACTTCTGATTCTGTCAACGATGGGCAATCTATCTACACATCTGTATCTATAAGTTCAGATCCTAATTTTAGAGCAGGCACAAACAATTTACAAAAGCGTGCACATCCAAACAACGATGGACGATGTACAGAACTACAGAAGAGACGCTGTGACTCGTCCAGGCAGTTATGTGAAAAAATAAGATGTTATATAATTGATTTAGCGAAATAACCTGATACACTGTTTATTGGCTTGATTTCAGTGTATCTGATGCAATAATGGTGACTGTAAGGTGCGATTTAACATCGTTGTAGATGAACTAAAAGCGATCCAGCGACGGGTGTTCTGATGACAAGTCTGTGGACTTCACAGCAACTACAGCAGCTGATTTAACAGGTCGGGGCAGAAAATGAACTAGAAAGTTGTATTTACTGCACGTTTCCCAAACAAAGTGATTAATTGATCAGTAATTGTTCATCCTGCTGTGATGTCATCTGTGTTGATGTCGGTTAACTCGGATCCTGACTTGGATAAACACTCTTCCGCGTTTTTTTTCCCCGAGTGCAATGGAACGCACCACACGTCTCCAGGACGACCAAGTCGGACATTCTATGGTGGCATCTGATTGGCTGATGGAGAGGCGTTCAAACGTCAACTGGCAGGCAGGAGGAGGCGGGAAACACTGCGGCACGGCTCACAGAGCTGCGTCGCACTGGTGCCCGCGGGTTGTGTTCTCTGGAGACCGCATGATGCCGCCACAAACTCCACGGACTCCAGCTTTTTCACCGCTCGGTGTAAGTAACGGGGACTAAACTGACGAGCCGCTAAGATCTTAATGAATCCTGACGTCACCAGCCTTCCTGCTGTGGAAAATAACGTCAACTGATGTGGGGCAGCCGCGTTAGCTAGCTAGCAAGCTAACTCTGTGGCTTCTGTCAGTCAGGCTGCTAGCAGGAGTCAAAATAAAATGGATGGATGTATTAAAACATCATTTCAATGTCAGTGTAGAAACCCAGTGGAAATGTAACCGTAAATTATTTTTGTTAGCGTCTTCAGGTATGAACTATAGTTAGGAATGAGAGGGGAGACATACAGTGGTGGAGCCTGTAGTCCTAAGACCTAGAACTCAGTTAGCATGTTAGCATGTCCTGTCCCCTCTCTCAAAGTCTGTGAGTCTGTTGAAGGTGTGTGGTCACCACAGGCTGAACATATTTACTCATTTTGTTCTCCAACATAAAATCCATCATTAAATGTCCCACACTTTAATTATAAGGCTCGTCCCTGTGTTAAAAAACGGTTAGCGGTTGCTAACAAGTGTCTGAATGAGACAGCAGTCTGGCTGCTAGCAGGAATAACAATAGATGAGTGGATATATCAACCAAGTAACCCATATTAAATGATGTTTGTTTGCAGGGAACAAAGGAAACTGCTGCGTCTTCAGGTTTTCAGGTAAGGTCCTAAATATGAGTTATATTTTGGGATATCCAGAGATATTCAGTGTGTCCTATAGAACATATGATGCGTCATATACGACATTGTAGACAAGGAGGTGACAGATGACGAGGTCGAGTGGTAAGGTGTGCTTTGACAGTAAATGTAATAATTTTATTAACTAACACAACAACATGCTAACTGTACTGAATGTGTGTTTTCAATGACACTGATGTTTAAGTATTGAGCTAACGTTAATAAGGTCAGACGGGTTCTTGTGGTGAAGCCTGCCAGATGTTCTCCAGTTATTATGATATAGTGTGGACAATACTCAGGAACTGTAGTAAGTTTTATTGAACAAGATGTTCATTAATTAAACGACAATTCAGATTCTGTTCAATAAATTGAATCTGTTTGGCCCATTTTATGGACTGTGAAGGAACTAATTAAGTACATTTATTTAAGATTGGGCTGCAGAATTAATAGAAATATTATTGAAATTGCAATATGGCCAAGCGAGATATCTGAATCACAGAAGCTTTAATTTTTTGACAAAGATAAAGTGTGTGATAAACAGCATGATAATTAAGTACTATAGAGCTGCAGAGACATACTGACCAACATATTAATGTTCTCCAAAAACATCTCCATCCACACCAATAGTATGAAAATGCAAAAGCAGGCTGTCAAGCACACGCCAAAGCAACAGGTGGCGATATAACCTCTACTGTGAATATATGGTAAAGTAAATGCTTTATGATTTCTTTTTACCACACTGTGCAGACCTAAAAACAGATGCTGCAGTTTTTATTTGATTCATTTTGAACACATCGGTATTTGAAAAACATTGGTGATAACTGAAATCAAAGTTTGAGTGATTCCTTCATTTCTAACAAACGGTTTCATGATTTAAGATTTAAGTTTAAAGTGACAACGAGAAACTTTCAGTTTTTGTTGATTCTGGTGGCCCCTTTTGACAAAAGCAGTCCGACACCTGCGCTAACCACCCTAGCACGTGTTGACGGCACACTAACACACTTAAGAGTTCCTCGTAGTCACTTTAAGTTTCCTTTAAACAGGCTACATGTGTGCTGGGTAGGACCATGAGATGTGGTTAAAACAAATATAATGGGTGTAATAATATTATATTAAATATGCATATATAGTACAATATTGTAAATAAATATTACATTAGTTGTAAAATTATTAATTTGATGGCAACACAAGAAGTCTGTTCACCTGTTACATCAAATTCAATGAGACAAAAACTGAACACATGTAAATTAAAGGCTTCAGCAAATTGTTTAATTAGTTTTAATTACAGTTTGAAAGGTTTGTAAGAGAAGAACATATAATCATATAACCACAATATAATCAGCTGTAAGTAACGCATATCAGTTAAAAAAAGTGTTTGAAGGAACTTTTAATTCCTTTTTTAAAATGGTACTCCTACTCTTTACTCAAGAATATCTTGGTGCCAGTAATCTACTTTTTACTTAGCACGACATGATGACAGAAGACAACTGAATGACGAATGAAGTAAGTTGCATGACTAGTAGAATATGTAGTTAGCTAGCTCATGACATTAACTCATCTTAGAAGTCTGTTGTGGCTTTAAATTGGTTTGCTATAGAAAGCAGTTTACCGTGATGCGATGTTTACATTTCTTCTGTAATTACAATTAGTTAAAATTTAAAATATTAAAATGCAAATTGACTTGTACTATGAGTAAGTTATTACTTTTTGCTTTTATCTGAGTAGGCTCCTCATGGTAATTGTACTTTTACTTGAATTATTTTGGATGGGAGTAATTGTACTCGAATATAGATTTTCAGTACTCTACCCACCTCTGGCGTTTGGATTCAGGTAGTAAAAACATACCAGACGGACATTTTCCCTAATGTAACAGTGGGTTAAATGTTTCTATCTGATTGGTCAGTCCATCTGTTCTCTCCAGACTCCAGCCAATCATCATCCAGATCTATTTCTGTGTAGGAACAAGCTCATCGATGTCTCGGCCGCCCTCCAGCCTCTTCTCCATGGCGATGAGCAGTTTGACCCCGTCCACCACCAGCTGGGTCAGACCCACCTCGCTCACGCCAAAGGTCGCCATATTGCTCACATGGTACAGCGCCGGGGACTCTGGGAAGTGAAAAGGCAAGTACAGTTGTATATATGTATTGTATTCATAGCCCATTATCTCAAATCATAAATTAGCCTCCAGGGGCTTCACAGTCTTTTTTGTACAAAAGAATACTTAAAACTGTGCAGATAGGGAGCGACACTAAGTTTACATTAACCAGAAAACAGACGGAAATAACCCCCAAAAAAGAACCACAAATTAAAAAACCATAGCAAATGGATTCATGGTTCAAAAAGCAGCAGAGACTCATCAAAGAGTAAAGACTGGGAGCTGAACATCATGTAAAAACACACACTGACCTGCAGTTCTACGGACACACCTCATCAGGTTACCTCTGAAACATCAGGTCTGCCCTCCGTACCTGTTTTGTCCAAGCGGATCCTCAGTCTCTTCAGGATGTCCTGGAGGCGTTTGTGTCGGGGGAGGTGTTGCAGTCTGAGGTGGACTCTGATCCTCAGACCCGTCCCCACGTCAGCCGGAGAGCTCGTCACCCACCCCAGCTGCTGCTTCCAGATGAACGGGTGTCTGAGCTCTCTGTAGAAGTCCTCCAGCTGGAGACACAGAGAGGCTGATGAAGTTTGGTTTTAGCATCCGTTCTTAACGATCCGATCACAAGTGGAAAGCTTTAAGCTCGTCAGTTGACACCTGGCAGCGAATGACCTCTTGTGATCGGATCTCACTTCTCCGCTCTATATGCAAATATACACCTACATCACTGGAACAGACCGATACGATGTGTTTTACACAAAGAAGGAAAGAACGTTTGCCGAATTAACAAGAAAGCCCAACTAGTCAATGGAGTCTAGGGACAAAGAAGTAGCCTTTATTAGTTACTGTTGTAAAACTTGGCGTTGCGTACCGTCAATATGTTATATTCTTTAATACATTTGGTGTAAATCAGTTGAAACAGTTTGTTCAAACAGCTGTTGGGAGCTAAGACGCACTTCAGACAAGGCGAACTTTAGGCATGTAAGGAAACAGGCTGTTACAGCTATGCTGCAACAAACTGACACTTTTTACAAGGAGGGAAACATTTGAATGTTTTGCATTTATTGTCGAATTTACAAGAAGGCACCAATGATTTAGATTTTTTCGTAGCAGTTTCACAAAGTTTGTTTCTCTTAATGAAACAACTCTTCCAATCAGACCATTTGTTAAGGGAGTCTGGTGATGTTGTGGTTATCAGTTCAATGGTTTGATCAGTTGAAACACATCGGCAGGTTAACAGAGACCAAACATGTCAGTTACATCACAGTGAAGCACCTGGAGATCAGACAGCATTTAATCCATTATGATTGGTATTGTTGTTGTTTCACAGAAGATGTCAGTTGAGTAGTCGGTCCTTCAATGTGGCCCAGAACACAAGTGACCCAGACCACCTCTGAATGTGGTCTGAGTGATCGGATCTCAAATATGTCCTCAATGCGTCTCGGGGGTGTCCACGCCTGTACTTAGAGCTGTCCACCTGTGATCAGATTCATCACGGATGAATGGTGATGTCAAATGTGATCGTGTTGGTTTGTCCTGATTAATTACAGACTGGACTGTTGCTTGTAATAGGAGAACATTAGAACAGGGCTTGAATATTGTTTCTATCTTTTCTACTTTATCAACGGTGATATGTTGTGCTTTCTTTCTTGTGACAAATGTACTTATTGTACTTAAGCGTCTGCTGAATGCCCTAAATGTAAATGTAGTATGTGTGATCTGGCTCGAGTATAAACATCTGGAGGACAGGAGCAGAGGTGAACTTCCAACTTTCTTATAAAGAGTTTTGTAACTTATAACCTGTAAACAAGCTCTTATCAGAGGTAGAGAAGTGATGTATAGAGCTCATGGTTAAAAACTAACAGGAGTAGATAAAAACCTGCAGACATTTGTTGCTAAACATTTTACAGGTGATTGTCATTTTAATAAAAAATCAAAGCCATCACCGACCTTCTGCAGGTTAATGCAGATGCATTTAAAGGCCTCTGCGATGTTGGCATCGTCTCTTGTGGACACAAGTCTGAGGTGGTCCTCCATGTTGACCCAGACCACCAGGCTGCCATCTTTACTCACCCTGAAACAAGGAATCATGGAAGAAACTTATATTTCACTTATATTCTCTTTGAACACCACAGGCTGAAAGTAGCGCTTTAAAATTTGGTGACATTTTGAAAGGATTTGAATCTCCCAGGTTCCAGTTACCGCTCGTAATGCGTTGTGGTCATACATTACTTTCAGTAATTTTGTCCAGGGCATCATTTTTCCCCACATACTTCCAATCTGGAGCAGTTTGGGGATCATTAATTGCTCATGGGCAGTTTCATGTATGGACTAAGGATCAAACCTGCGATCTTACAATAAACTGAGCACCGCCTGATCCCTTCTCTAGTCAGACATGCTACCGGGACAAAAAAGACCTGTGAAGAAACCATGCTGTTACGGACTGACCAGACTGCCCTGGCGTCGGGCCAGTCCCGGGCCACGCCGATTCGGAGCTGAGAGGAAGACGGAGGGTTCAGGTTCAGCTCTCTCTGCTGCTCCGGGTTCAACTCCTCCAGTAAGAAGAGTTGACCCGGCAGCTCATCCTCGTTCAGCCGCTGCAGAGCTGAGAGCAGAGAGGAGATACAGTTAAACTGGTTAACCACACCAGCTTTGAACAGCTGGAGGCCAACTCATGGATGCCAACTGAGTAACATTTACTTTTAGGACAAAAAGCTTTTGGATTTGGACAAAACTCAGTGAACTCTGCATTTTCTCCATCCATGTTGCTGTGTTGTACATGTATCAGAGAATTTAGAGGCTGGGCCTGCCTGAACCTGCAGGGTTGGTTATATTTAGAATCACACCATGTTAGCATAAATAGGGACGTGCAGTACCTCTCCTGGCCAGTGAGAGGAGGTGTCTGCGCTCTCCTCGGCTGCAGTGTGTCGGGAAGCAGAAGTCATCAACACCTCGAACAACACTCGCCTCACAGCGTACAGCATATGACTTGTCCAGGTCATCCCCCCCCTGCACACACACACGCACACACACACGTGTGAATGGTCTTCATGGACCTTACAGCCAGGGCAGGTGACAAACGTGTCATGGCCACGCTGAAATGGAAACAACCTATAATTTGGGATGAAGTGATTATCTGTCTGCCTCAGTTTTGATTTTGTTGTACATTTGGTGTGACACCACAGTGAAAATGTTCTGGGCTTTATTATTGAAATAATGACTCTGTAATCAAATCAACATGAGTAAACAGCCAGTGGTCTGACCGACTACCTTCAGGTTGTCGTAGTTGAAGTCGCTCTCTGGCGTCTGGCTGGTGATCTTGTGTTCATGATGCGCCTCAATAACTCGGTCAAAGAAGTCGCAGAACAGGACGTAAGACTGGGCGTCGCCTGCGACACACCCCACAGATACAGGACCGGACCTATCACCTTCATACACAAACATTACAGGTTGATAGATATGGTTACATACTAACATTTACAATCCTCCCTGACCTAAAGATTCTGACTTTGCATTTTTTTCTCATTCACTCAAATCATTTTTCGTCAAACAGCCGTAAGATGAACTGCAGGTTGATGAAACAGAAACAAGTGACAGCTGAAATCTTCACAAAGTATTTTCTTTATATCCACCAGCTACCATAATTTCACATTTCTGGTAGTGTTTAACTTTGTATGTAAACAAAATGGTTGCTTCACTACCAAAATGTAAAATGGAATGAGGTGACAGCAGGTCTATGAATAAAGAGAATAATACACAACAACAACTGACCTATATATTGATTCATAAGCGCAGAGAAACAATGAAGATTTTTCATAATTTTCAACATATGTGAATCTATCTGTAATTTCTGATGTCAAACTAAATACTGAATGTTCCTTGAATGTCCATCAGTTTCTTTCTGATTTTAATCGCACTGTATTTCTCTGACAGCCAGCCAAACCTTGACATCGTGCTGACATCACCTGGTTCCTCGAGGCCAGGGCGGATGACGTCATCAAAGATGACTCCGCTGTGGGTGCAGCGGTGGAACTGTCGGCGGTACATGGCCGGTGTGAGGATTCGTCCCATCCAGGTAGAGTTCCTGCACAGGTCAGGAAACTCCTCGTCAGGAGAACCTCTCTTCAGGTGGAACTGGGACATGGGGTCAGGGGGAACCAAACTCTGAATGCACAGGGAGTTGTCGTAGAAGAGACAGGTAAGGCTTCAGTCAGAATAATGTCACCAGTTTTTCAAAAGTGTGAACCTACATCTGTTTTGGTTGTTATTATAAAATCACGTGGAGTTTGTTGTGAAAAGTTAGACAACGCAGGCTTCCTTAGCTCGGGAAAAAGTTTTCTAGAAAAGTTTGGAGATACTTTGGACTGTTTAGCAATTAAGCTTCACTTTTAACTAACTCCAACTTTTCATGCTGGATCGTAATAATTACCTCCAAAATTGTCCGGTACCTCGTCTCCATTGGGAAAACAACTGGAGCTGCAGCAAAAGAGAAATATGTTAAACAAAATACATAATATTTGTTGGCTCTTTTAAAAATCTGGAAAGATGTAAAACAGATGAACAAGATTTTTCACTCTTTGTTTGGAGTCAAACCTTGAAAGATGAAGACAAAAGTATGTAGAAAAGTATTTAGATGGAAATTGTGATGAATCCATGGAAGAAACAAAACAATAATCACCTGGAAAACTGGTCGTTCCCTCCTGGTTTATATGTACAATATCTGCCTTCAAATTTCAGCCTACACATCTGATCACACATATGTACCATATGGATTAATCACTGACAGCCCTTATTCATGTTTGTTGATTATGATTACACTCCATATCTAATAGAAAGCTTCTCTGTGTCAAAACTTCACATGTACAGAATTTGGGAATCAGAAGAAGACAACAGTGAACACATTGATCTTACTGCACAGAACATTCAGTCATGTACACTTCATTGCTGTTTCTGTTTAAAACAAACCACTAATGAGACAGACAAGTTAGTTTACTGAGTGAAAAACACAGAGGCATGCCATGAAAACACTCACGTTTGACCTTCCACATGTCGTCAGTGTGATGGCAGACCGCCGTCAGCACAACAAAAGGTCTAAGAATAGTCGTGGTGGTCCTGAGCAGCTCATCCTGCCACCCACAGGAGTCCAGTTACAGTCCAAACAACGATAGCCTTTTTATAACTGCACACAGAACAGCCCTGCCATCTGTGATGCTGTGGATGTACATGGTCTCATCCATCAGGAGAGGAAGTCCGACATGTTTCTCATTCCAAAATAAGACCCACTCTTAGTAGTCAATGTTAACTCTCTACTATATATAGTGGTAATACAGGTTCATTACAGGGTTGTTAGAATACACAGAAATACATAAAAACACTGAAAGTACAAAAACAAACTGCAAATACAGAAAACACAACCAGACACAGAAAACACAACCAGACACAGAAAACACAACCAAATACAGAAAACACAACCAGACACAGAAAACACAACCAAATACAGAAAACACAACCAGACACAGAAAACACAACCAAATACAGAAAATACAACCAAATACAGAAAACACACTGCAAATACAGAAAACACAACCAGACACAGAAAACACAACCAAATACAGAAAACACAACCAGACACAGAAAACACAACCAAATACAGAAAGCACAACCAGACACAGAAAACACAACCAGACACAGAAAACACAACCAGACACAGAAAACACAACCAGACACAGAAAACACAACCAAATACAGAAAACACAACCAGACACAGAAAACACAACCAAATACAGAAAACACAACCAAATACAGAAAACACAACCAGACACAGAAAACACAACCAGACACAGAAAACACAACCAAATACAGAAAACACAACCAGACACAGAAAACACAACCAAATGCAAACCCCAAGCACCAAATCCGCCATTTAATTTATCGTCCATCTCGATCGTCGCCAAGAGTTCATGTCTGAAGTCCTCTCTTGTGGAGTCGATCTTCCCGGTATTATTTGAAATGAAGAACACTTTGAGCACAACGATCAGTTTTTCCAACATTTACTAGAAATGTACAAGTCGTGTTTCTTGTTCTGCTGATGTGGCCGTGGTCACCGATGCTGGCTGTTACCTCGGTAAGTACAATGTTTTTCTTACCCTATTTTCTTGGTTGGTTGGTAGCGTTCTCCAGTCCTTTCCTGAGGATGAGAAGCAGGCTTCAATTTCTGTTTGATAATCTTCTTAGATAAACGCTAACATGGCAGAAAAAAAAGTAATGTATCATCTGATCATTCAATTATTCCATTTAATCTGGCAAACGAAAAACGAAAAAACGAGTCAATATTTATTTTTTTCTGTTTTTCTGTATGCACCAAACATTGAAAACTGGTGTTTGTTTTGCTATTTTTAGCCCAAAACGGAAAATATAATAAACAAGGAAACCAAAACAAAATAATAAATCTAATTTACATTTTCCGTCATTGTTATACCATTTCCCATGGTACATTTCTGCTGTGTGGCCACGCTTTGCGCATGCACAATGTATAGTCACCCGGTATCCATGGTGAGCAACAACACACCGGTCTGAGCGCCAAAAGTCCCACGATCCAGTCCATTGACTGTGTACAGTCTATGGTCCAGTCCCAGTAGACCACTGGAGTCCTACGTTCTAATGGCCTCACTCGAGCCATACATGTCTCTCATTAATGACATGTTTATGAATGGAGTGACATATCATGAGATCTCAGAAAAGTTGCGAGAAATGGGTGTCCAGCGGGGAAGCTCTGAAATCACACAGAGACGCCTTTGTCTACAAGTTCAAAGAAACATTTAAAAGCTTCAAACCTTCTCAGAGTAAAATTCATATTTTTACTTTAACATTTATTTTAACATTTGTTTGTATTTGGCTCAACACACACTGTTCCCTGATATTGTACCTTAACACAGAGGCTATATGTCCCTCTGACTGCTTGGAAACATATAATAGACAGGGTTAGTTTTCACAAAATCAGAACTGCGAAGGCATTTTGTGAATATTTATAATATACAACATTTCTAGGGGTATTAAGGGGTGCTGAATCCAAATCTGCTGTATATGAAGCTCAAAAATGCCCCCAAATGCCTCAAAATTGAGAAAGCTAACATGGCCACTGCCGCCAGGCTGAAATCTATTTTTCAGTGTATCTTTTTGACTAGACAAGGTAAAAACATGAATTAAATGTGCTTTTGTAGGTTTTCCTATATGAGCAATCCGATGACATATTCAGATTTGAGATGTAATGTGAAGAAACTGCTTAGATATTGCAAAAATAGTTGTTTAGTGAATAACTACTCAGCTATTATTTTTATTATTATTAATATTTTTTTATTATCAGGCTTCTTTTATTTTGTAATTTAATTTGAGGTCAAATGTGCTGTAATGGAACCTTGGTCATCCCCAATATCAACCTATTCACCCTATTCTAAGATAACTCACACTGTCTTGTAGGTCTGAATTAGTCAATTGACAACTGAAGCCATAGACTATACCCAAGATAGCTTAATCTCATCAAAGCCACAGTTGTGCATCATATGCCAGGAAGACAATAAGCAAAATCTCATGACAGTGAGTAAGGATGGCCTCCAGTCAGCTGACACTATAAGACAACTCTGGTTGAAATTACATAATGACAATTTCCGAGTGCAACTAATCGAATTACTGAGATACTTAAAGGAGACTTGCCTCAGCAATTCTTGTGGCATAGGGACTGCCGAGCAAAATACATGAATAAACGTGAAATTAAAAGGAAATTGAAAAGAGATAGCAAACAAAGTTCGTCTGCATCCACATCAACTCGGCAAAATGTTAGTCTACGGAGCAAAATCTCTCCAATAGAATGGAAGCAGTGTATCTTTTGCCAACAAGATCAGAAAGAAAAACTACATCTCATACAAGAAATGAAAGTCAGCAGCAGAATCCTACAAGCAGCAAAGTATGACTCATTCTTAAGAGTGCGACTAGCTTGTGTAAATGATCTTATAGCTGCAGAAGGAAGATATCACGTGACTTGCAAGAACAGGTTTGAACGTAGGACCAAATGCATGGAGTCACTTCCGAGCACGGACATGCCATTAGAGTGGATCTGCCAAGAACTTGAACAATCAGCAAAGCAAGCGGATATTCTAGATCTTGTACATGTGTGGGACCGGTACTCTACACTAGCTAATGAGGTTCAATTAGATATACCATCTAGATTTCTAAGCCGAAGGAACACCTTCAAGGAACAAATAGCTAGTCGTCTTGAGGGCATGTATGACTTTATTGTGTTGCATGATCAGCCTCGAAATGAACCTTGTACTGTTTTGGTTCCATCCAAATACCGGCATATTCCAGTATTAACAATGGTGAAAGATGACATCTCCAATATTCATAGAGTCATTCCTACATTCAAACAGGAGGATCAAGATATGTTCCTGAACATAGTCCATGTGGCATTGCAGATCCGAAATAATATGCTCTCCCATCCAAAACAAGAGGGGATAGACATCAGTGAAAACAGAGCAATAGACAGCATACCCAACAGCCTGTACATGTTCCTCAACTTGTTACTAGGTGGTCAACGCCTGCTGGAGGATGATGTTGAAGATGATGATAAGAACACAGCCAAACGCCAGCTTAGAGTCCTCAACATTGCACAGGATCTTATGTACACAGCCAGTGGAGACAAGTTCCTCACTCCAAAGCACATAGGACTGGCCAGTTCCCTTCATCAAGCTACACGTTCCAAGGAGTTGGTGAACATGTTTCACCAGGCAGGTCATGTTATGAGTTACCGTGAGGTAATCAAACTTGACACTGCACTGGCTAAGAGGACCTTGGAGACCATGGGAGATGACGGTGCTGTTGTTCCACAAAATCTGGTAAAGGGTCGCTTTGTTCATTTCTCAGCAGACAATGTCGACATCAACGAACACACTCTGGATGGAAAAGGGACATTCCATGCCACTCAAGTGGCTGCCTGGCAACGTGGTCCACCTGAGGGTGATCTCCTTGAAGGAATTGATCTTTACTCCAAGTCAGAAACCCTCAACATCCCCAAGGCAATGACTGACATCATACCTGCACCAAAGAGAGGAATCACAGCGCGTCCATTCAGTGTAGTAGCACCAGATTGTTTCACACAGTCGTATGAACAATGTCCTGCAGCACAGAAAGCACAAGCTACTGACATGGCCTTTTTCATGTCCAGGACATCTCAAAAACCAATGCCTTCCTGGACATTGTACAATCAAAAGGCAGGCACAGTCAACCCAGAGAAAACTACAGTAGGGTACCTACCTATCATCCAGGCTCCTGCATCTGAACTTGATACACTGAACACAGTCGTCAAGCGAGTGCTCCATGTCTCCAAATCAATGGAACAACAGCATGTCATTCTGACAGTGGATGAAGCACTTTATCCGAAGTTGCTAGAACTGAAGTGGTCAGTAGAAGAATACAAGGACGTGCTTATACCTTGCCTTGGAGGCCTTCACATTGCCATGAACTTCCTGGGTGTGATAGGACAACACATGGTTGATTCTGGCCTGAGCGAGCTATGGGTCAAGTGTGATCTTCTGGGTGCAAATGCTGCTCAGCATGTCATGGCAGGAAAGGGGTATGCACGTGCCATGAGGACCCACAAGCTTACCCTGCAGGCTCTTTGGCAACTACTACTCCCACAGCTTTACACATATCTGGATGAGGTTGAAATTACACTGAGAGCTGAACTCTTGGATCTCTGCCAGTCTGTAGATGCTGATCACATTGCACAGATGGTTGACAAACTGACTACAGACCGATTCCAGCAGCCTATGAAAAAGTTTGTTGCATCACTTGCAGTTGATGACCCGAATGCTGCATTCTGGTGGGACTATATGACTATGGTCAGCATCCTACTCTGCTTCACAAGAGCGCAACGTGATGGATTGTGGGATCTCCACCTGTATGCTCTCAAACGTATGCTGCCCTTCTTCTTCAGGTACGATCATATAAACTATGCCAGATGGGGTACTGTGTACCTGGCTGAGATGTCTGTTCTCCCACCAGAAATCCTCCTTGAGTTTCAGAAAGGCAACTTCGTGGTAAAACGCAGTGATTGACGCTTCAATCAGGTCTCAGCGGATCAAAGTACAGAGTGGCTAAACGCTACAGGAAAAAAGACTGGAGGCCTAGTAGGTATCACCAGGATAGCAACATCCCTCAGTAGATGGACACTGTCGTATAATCTGAGAACGGTCATAGCTTCTCAGACAACAGAAATGCTGAAACTGACAACAGATAGTGAAGATGATGAGTACACACAGTGCACAAAGAGTAGAATGGAAAGAGACAACATGGATGAAAGCAGAATATGTCTATCACTGAAAGAGCACGGTGTGTTTAAAGATGGCGGTGACACAATCAAGAACTTAATCAACAAGGATGTGGTCACATTGGATATTCAAGAATCTCTGCTTGGTGCAGAATGCTTTGGACAGGTACAAATGAAAGTGTTTGTGGACAAACGTCTGTGTGAACCTCCAGAGAGTGACCAGCACTTGGATCTGAAGTCACTTATGAACAAAGCCAAGACATTTGCCTCTTTGTATGAAGTCGTGCAACTTTCCAAAAACAAGCAAAACACCATCAAAGTGGACAGGCAGATTCTACAAAGGCTCATCACAGCTTACAGAGCAGGTCACAAAGTAGACCCGGAAAATATTCTCCAGCATGAACTCATGCCCATCCCACCATCTCTGGCCGCAACTGATGGCAGTCTACATTCCACCAACAAATCTGTTTTAGCAAATATATTGACAAAACATGTCCAAACCCCTGCAGATGTGCCCCTTCAGGAACCCAGCTGCTTGCTTATTGATGGCCAAGCACTTGTAATGGCACTTGGGAAGCCGCCAGACATTACGACATTCAGTGACTATGCCAACAAGTTTGCTAACACCATGGTGAAGATGGGAGAGAAGTACCAGAGGGCAGGTACCATGATGAGTCCATCAAAACAGGCACAAGAAGGAAACGTAAACAGCGCCACCGGCCAGTACGCAGAGAAATCTTAAATGACTCTGTTCCACTTCCAGTAGACTGGTTGAGCTTCATGGCACTGGAAGAGAACAAAGCAGATCTTGCTCGACTACTCTGAAACCATCTGATAGAACACAGCCCAAAGGATGAGCCTGTGGTTGTAGTATCAGGTGGGTTTGCTGAAGCGACCACTGTCAAGTCATTAGATCCAGATTTTGAAGTCTCCTCTCTGAGTGCTGACCACGAGGAGGCTGATACACGACTGATTTTGCACTGCATCCAGGCTCCTATGGACACAATAGTTGTGTCAGCGTGTGACACAGATGTGCTTCTTCTACTTCTAGCACACCATGACAGAATTGGATGTACTCATCTCTACATGAAAGCCGGGACATCAAAGGATCCAAAGTATTTTCCAGTACATGACATTCGCAAGTTACTATCTGATGTTCAAGTGGACACCATCCTTGCCTTCCATGCCGTTACTGGCTGTGATAGTGTGTCTCAGTTCAGCGGTCACGGAAAGAAAACAGCCTGGCAGGTATTTGAGCAGCATCACACTGATCTTACTGGCCTTGGGAAGGGCCCTCTCACGAAAGATGTTTTGAATTCAACAGAGAAATTCATCTGTAAGATGTACGGTGTGCCCGAGGTTGATACATGCAACAAAGCAAGAGTGAAGTTGTTTTGCCAAGGTCGCCCACAAGAGACTCTGCCACCAACCTCAGATGCAGTGAAGTTTCATATCATGCGTTCACACTATCAAGCGGCAATCTGGAACCAAGCTCACCTGCCACATCCTGATCTTCCTCCAGTGGATGAAATGGGATGGATGCACAAGGAAGGTCAGTTAGTGCGGCGGCTACTGCCTCTGCCACCCATGTCTAAAGCCTGCAGGGAGTTCACTTCATGTGGATGTACCAAGGGATGCCTCAGCCAACGCTGCAGCTGCAGGTATGTGTATAGGGGATTATCTGATGTTGAGCAATGTGTACAAGATTGTACAAATATGATGGACTGGTAGAGAATATCAGCCTGCTAGACTGCACACTACTACTTATTAACAGATTGTTGAACCCATAACCTGATAATTGTGAACCTCTAACTGAGGAAAAAAGTAACACAGAAACAAAATAAGAGTAAGGATAACTAAAATGTTTGTAATCTTTCTATTCTATTCTACTCTATTCTATTCTATTCTATTCTATTCTATTCAGAAAGAGTCACATGGAATGTATGGAAACATGCAACTGCAGGAAACATGACAACACTTGCCAGAACATGGAAGAAGACTGTGAATAAACTGTTTATTGTTTTATTTGGATACCCATTAGCTGCATCAAAACTGCAGCTATTCTTCCTGGGGTGATATTGGGGGTGACCAGGGTTCCATTACAGCACATTTGACCTCAAAACAAAATACAAAGTAAAATAATAAAAATTATAGCTGAGTAGTTATTCACTTAACAAATCTGAATATGCCATCGGATTGCTCATGTAGGAAAACCTACAAAAGCACATTCAATTCATGTTTTTGTCTGGGGTGTGTACAGTCCTTACAGATGCTGAGGGCTTTTTTCTTCAGCATGGCAGCATAAACAGTGTCCAGTGTAGGAAGCTCCGTCCCAATGATGCACTGGGCTGCTTTAACCACACGGTGCAGGTCTTTGCGTTCAGCAGCCGTGCAGCTGGCGTACCACACCATTGCGCAGTTGGTCAGGATGCTCTCGATGGTTCTCCTGTAAAGGTTGACTGACCGTTTCTGTGGGAGCTGGGCCTGTTTCAGTTTCCTGAAGAAAAACTTGTCTCTGTTGGGCCTTTTTGACAAGCTGTGAGGTGTTCGAGGTCCATGTTAGCTGCCTCGACACCGTGACTCCAAGGAACTTGAGGTCGTCGACACATTCCACCTCATTACCATGTGTATGTGGAGGGGGAGGTGGTCTCTTCCTTTCGTTCTCCTGAAGTCAACAATCAGCTCCTTTGTCTTGGAGGTGTTAAGGACCAGGTTGTTGTCCTCACACCACCTCTCAAGATAGTTCACCTGAAGCTACAGTTACAGTTAAAGTTACAGTGTCTGTGCAGAAGTTTGTACACAATACACACAATCTGTGTATATAATAATTTCTTTTCAGTATTTTACAGATTGATCTCAGTCCAGTTTGTTTTAATAACAGCTGTAGTCCAGGTGGATTTCTTTGTGCAGTCAGAAGTATTTGAACAGATTTTCATCCTGAGCCGAGAGTCTGCTCAGCTTTAATGTAACAAAAAGAAATCAACTTCCAGTCCAAACACTGTGCTTCTTTCTTTAATAATAAGAAGATGATGAACTTTACTTATATATCACCTTTACAAAGTGCTTTGACAAACAAGCTCAGGAAGACAACATTACAGACCACGACCGCTGCAGAAATCAAACTGCCTCCTGACGTGACACCACAAGAACAACCTGTTGAAGCTCAGAGATCATTCTGGGTTTTGGGTTCACATGACTCTGTTAAGTTTAGAAGAGCTTTATCGTCATGGTTACAATAAGGTCAGTGAATGATGGGGGTCATGTTATATATGTATATGAGGTTGACTGTTGACAGGAAGCAGGAAGTGAGCAGCTGCCTCTGGTGTTAAACTGTGGTGGTTCCACGCTGTCCTCCTCCGTCACATGACTTCCTCTGCTCATGAGCAGGGCATGCAGAGGAAGTTTAAAGAGGCCAGAGTTTATAAAAGGGGATTTTTGCAAACATTTCAATAAATATTTGTTAAAGGGATATTACAAGGTACGTAACATGATACGTACCTTTCTATGAGTAATCTATTGCCTGTCATGGACAGTTCAGTGGGTGGACCCAGGGGTTGAGTTATAATCTGAGCTTTGTTGGTCTCTAGATGAACTAACTCTAACCAACGTTAGGACGCAGACAGACAGGTGCGTCCTGAGAGACAGACTGGTTGGTTTTACCCTCCGTCCTCAGTGATCCGATCATTAGTGAACAGCTTCAGGCCCGTCAGTTCACACCTGACCTTAAACGTTGTGACCACTTGAGGTCTGATCTCACTTCCTGCTCTACATACAAATATACAGACATCACTGGAAGAAATGTATTTATTACACAAAGAAAGATCTTCATGTGTGACGTTTGCAGAATGAACAAGTCGGCCCAAATAGTTCAGAATGTGTTGTGGAGTGTTTCACAAAGTTCATACAGTTTCTCCTGACACAAGTCTCAGAACTGAGTGTTTTTTTTAAGGGAGTCTGGTGACTTTCTCCACTTTCTTCTCTCTCCAGAGCAGTAGTCTGTATTAGTTACTGTTTACTGTATTTGTAAAATGTGACATGTTAACTGTCAGTGTGTTATATTCTTTAATACATTTAGTGTAACAGATGAAATCAGTTCAAACAGCTGCTGGGGGGTAAGATGCAAATCATGCACTTTGTTAAGGGAGTCTGGGATATGACTGATACTAGTGACTTCACTTCATTAATAAGTCCAAGTCCGTGACTTTAACACACGTACACAGCTTCTCTTCTCTCTCTGCCTCTACCTGTCACTTCCTGTCTCGGTGAGACTCACATGATTTCTGCCTGCAGACAAAAAGGTAAATGTGTGTTTTTAATGTGACTTCTTCATGTGTGATTTGTGTGTTTTCTCCTGTAAAGACTTGTGTTATCAGACTGTTTGTGTCTTCATAAGTTTGACACAATCATCGCAGTAAAAACTGTTGAAATGTGTGAGAGGTATCAAGCTCGTTGGTCGACAGGATCAACCGGTGCAAATAAGGAAGAACAACGAGGCCCTTCATTGTTTTCACATTTTCATGTGAATTGTAAAATGTTCAGTCAGACTCAACATCCCGTTTGTCTCCTCAGGAAAGATTCAGTTGTGTAGAAACAGTGAATTCATTTGGACACAACTTCTGTCTTTATTAATAAGAAACTAGTTGAGAGGCAGGGACCAGATTCTCTGTTGAACCATTCAAACATGGACTCACGTGAAGAACTGAAGCTCTGATGTTTCTATTATGATCCAGACGCTCTGCTGAAAAGCACAAAGCAGCCACAGCAGTATGAGACAAACTGACAGTGTGAGTGAGCGGCCATGGGAGGTTAATACTCCTCAGCAGGGTTCTGATCCAGAAGAATCACATCAACAACAACTGCTGATTCTTTCATGGTTCTGTTTCCTCCAATAATCTGAAGAGTTGTGCAGCCGGACAGTCCAGTCTCTTAGTCCACCAACAAGAATGATATTATTTCTGAAGCAGGTTTTAAAATAAAGATGTATTTTTGTAGAGAACGACCTCATTATTCTAAATGTGACATGTTTGTGGAGAGAAATTTAGTTTCAACAAGACAGACCGAGCCAGAATCATGTGCTCATCAACGTTTGATCAGCTGATTGTGATTTTATTAATATTGTACGAGCCATATTCATTTTGCTTTATTTTCATGTAATTGTGCCCCGTGCCACTAGGGGGCTGTACTTGCTGTGTGGCTCAGCTGACCTCGGGTCGGCCCAATTAGGCCATTTAACCAAAGCATAGGTGTTGCTGAATTAGGAAGCAAACAGTTTTTCGACTGCGCTTATGTGCCTGTGGGGTTTGATGTGGTTAACTATTCGGTTTGTTGTTTTGTTACATGTATTATGAGTTAACGTTATTGCCGCTGTATGGAAAATAAATCTGCGAGATAATTGTAACTCTCCGTTTTGATATGTTCGAACGGACTGGGCGCACGTCTAAACTTAAATCCTCCGTATTAGCAACCACTACTAGACTTTGTTTAGGACCTCGTCAGTACAAATATTATAATGTGACAATGAAAGAAAGTCCAGTTTAGCAGAACACATGATCAGCAGCGACTCTCTCAACACACATACAGCATGTGAGTTTTGTATTAAGATACTGAGATGTGACAACATGTGAAGGACTCCTTTAAATTCAGCCACCAAACATTAATGGTGTTGTTACTGAATGAAAACAGAGCAAACATTTGAAAGAGGCAACTTTATTGTAAATGTGTGTCAGATCTCTGCTGGTTGGTTTCAGTCCACCTCTCTGTCTCTTTGTTGATGCACTTTGTGTTTGTCACGTGTTGTCATGAGTTTACAGACTGTTCTCTCTCCCTCATTCAATAATCAGCCTGTTTTTCTTTCTCTTCTTCTTTCCGGGCTTCATTGTTCCTGCAGTTTGGACTCTGGATCTCTGTCAGTGTGTCTAACTGCTGTGAAATCTCTCCCATCAGAGCGCTGACTGACAGACCTTCTGTAACACTGACACCTGCTGCTGACTGGCAGCACTACAGCTCACACTGGGTTTCTGGGTTTCAGTGTCTGCAGATGAAGGAAGAATGACTCTTTGACCTCATCTGGACTTTAACAGGTGAGAACTCTGACAGGTAACGTGACACACCTTTGATGAAGAAACTACAACATGAACTTGTGGATGAGAGCAGTGATGAACTGAGTGAACACTATTTTAAGTTCTGAATATTCATGAATTAACTCACTACTTATTCTATGAAATGTGACTTTCTCAACAAAATGAGTCTGTTCATGTTTTGTCCAATTTAATTTACTGATGTTAATCTGAGCTGACTTTACTGCTGAGAGATGAGGGAGTGTCAGGTCCTGCTGTGTGTTTTATCACTCTTATCACCACATCATCTCCCAACATGTAAAAGTCACATTAGCTCACAGTTTTATGTGAGAGAGCCGTGTTGTAATGTTGCTTTACAGCTTTATTGTCCAGCCGAGGCCTGAAAATAAACATTAGTAGACTATAAATGTGTTCAGGCTGCAAACTCACCATTATGTCAGTCTGGGTGTCCACAGGGGCGTCATGTGACACAAGAGCACAGGGCGCTTCCCAGCTTTGAACACTCGACCAAAACAGGCTTCACCGTCCCACAACCACACAAACACTCACTGGCTGCAGCTGATTGGACGAATGCCACTCGTGAGCCGTGTATATTTAAAACTGGACCAATATGGTGTCTCGTTTGGAAACTTTCTCTTATATTATGAAAATAGCTCAGTGAAATTTCTGCAGAATTGTCTGAAGACATTTTAGGGGAGAAGGAAGCCATGCATGTTACTGTCCTGTTGACGTAGCTCGCACACTGATCTGATACTAACAGGTGGAGTTAAAACACTGCAGACCTCTGATTGGTCAGTCCGTACAACCAGGGTCGTCTCGTCGTCTGATCTCTGATGTAGAATATTTTTTATCAGCAGTCTTTTCTCAAACAAAGCTTGTTTCTGTGTTGTAATCATCAACATGTGCTCGCTGTGCGTAGGCAGAGTGTGGTCAGAAAAGAGAGAGAGTCAGAAAAGAGACGATGACTGCGAGCAGAGCAGAGAATAAAAAGGTTAGCAGTTTGTGTCTGTTGTCAGTGCAGGTCGCAGTGTGTCAGATAATAAATGCAACAGCTTCTCAAGAGTTAAGACCGGTCTTCACTGATGTTTCCCAGCTGCTGGAAGCCTGGCTGGTTTTCCTTCAGGTGATAACACTGCCTGTCTTTAGCAGGAAGCCACGATGACTCCAGAGGACATTTTCAACACTCTGGAGGATCTAAAATCCAAAGAATTCAAGCATTTCAAATGGCATCTGAAGCAGCCTGACATCCTGGAAGGCTACCAACCCATCAAACAGTCCAAGCTGGAGAGTGCAGAAATACAGGACACAGTGGATCTGATGGTGAACACCTTCACACTTGATGGAGCTCTGAAGGTGACCAAGAAGATTTTAGAGAAGATACAGAGGAATGACCTGGTGCAGAGTCTGTCAGCCAACAGCTCAGGACCAGAAGGTCAGTCACATTTCTTTATTTTAATATCATTTTCAGACGAAGAGAGTCGACGACACAATAGTTGTAAAGGAACAGGCCTCTCAGTACAGAAGCTCATTGTTTTCAGCAAAGAAAAACAAAGAGGTCTGATTTCATAATTAGGAGAAAAGGTTGAAGCATCAATAATTGTTATTGGAGAGGATGGAGGTTTGATGGTTCACATAAATAAACATTGTTTAACTGAGCAGAGATTCATTTTAATGGTGCAACAGAGCTCTGCCTAATTTAAAATCTGGATCAACTCATTTTAAACCTGGTTTTACTGAACTCAGATTAGATCTGATCTTAGATTAAATGAATCCTTGTTGGTGCAACCAGCCATAAGAATCAGAATCAGAATTCCTTTATTTGTCCCGCAAATGGGGAAATTCCTTAATCACAGCAGCCAAAGGACAGTATCACACTTAAACAATAATAAAAAGTAAAAAATAAACAATATAATAAGAGATAAGAGATAAGAAATAGAATTAATTCGTATATACATAGTATTTACAATATGAACTTGGTATTTACAATATGACATAGTATTTATAATATGAACAGTGTAAGTATAAACAGTTTAGTATTGTTATTTACAAACAATAAATAATAAATATGGGTATTAAAAATTGTCCAATTAGTGCAAACCAGAAAGTGAGTGGATATGTGTAGAGTTTTGTATTGCACAGTGCACATGTGAGGTCTACTGGGAGCAGTGCTGGTTGTACAGTCTAACAGCAGCAGGAAGGTAGGACCTGCGATACCTCTCCTTCACACACTTGGGGTGTATCAGTCTGTCGCTGAAGGAGCTGACCAGTGCGGTGATAGTGACCTGCAGGGGGTGGGACTCCTTCACCAGCATCGATGACAGCTTGTCCATCATCCTGCTCCCTCCCACCACCTGCACCGGGTCAAGACGGCGTCCCAGGATGGAGCTGCCTTCTTGATAAGTTTATCAAGTCTCCTCCTGCTGCCGAGATGCTGCTGCTCCAGCAGACTACGCCATAGAAAATGGCTGATGCCACCACAGAGTCATAGAAAGTCCTCAGGAGTGCCCCCTGCACCCCAAAGGACCTGAGCTTCCTCAGCAGATGGAGTCTGCTCTGACCTTTCTTATATGTTGCTGCAGTGTGATCAGTCCAGTCCAGTTTATTGTTCAGGTGAACTCCCAGGTACTTGTAAGACGTCACCATCTCAATGTCTGTTCCCAGGATGTTCACCTGTGTGCAGGGTTGTTTGCGCCTGCGGAAATCCACCACCAGCTCTTTGGTCTTCCCGGCGTTGAGCTGGAGGTGGTTCCGCTGGCACCAGTCCACAAAGTCCTGAATAAGTTCTCTGTAGGCTCTGTCATCCCCGTCCCTGATGAGGCCAACGATAGCAGAGTCGTCAGAGAACTTTTGTAGATGGCTGTGGGGTGTTTGGTGGGAGAAGTCTGCAGTGTACAGGGTGAACAGGAAAGGGGCCAGGACTGTTCCCTGTGGGGCCCCTGTACTGCAGACGACTGTGTCCGACACACAGTCCCGAGTCCTCACATACTGTGGCCGGTTGGTGAGGTAATCGAGGATCCAGGTCGTAAGGTGTTGGTCCACCTCCGTGAGCTCCAGCTTGTCCCCCAAAAGTGCAGGCTGTATGGTGTTGAAAGCACTGGAGAAATCAAAGAACATGATCCTCACAGTGCTTCCAGGTTTTTCCAGGTGGGACAGTGATCTGTCCAGGAGGAAGATGATGGCGTCGTCCACTCCGATGCCAGGCTGGTAGGCAAACTGGAGTGGGTCCATAAAAGGACCCACCAGAGGGCGGAGATGGACAAGGACCAGCCGCTCCAGGGTCTTCATCACGTGTGAAGTGAGAGCAACTGGTCTGTAGCTGGTGAAGTCCTTAGGGTGTGGGATCTTTGGTACTGGTACCACGCAGGAGGTTTTCCACAGCAGTGGCACTTTTCCCAGCTTCAGGCTCATGTTGAAGAGGTACTCCACAATCCTGCACAGCTGGTCTGCACAGGACTTGAGGAGCCTGGAGCTGATCCCATCTGGACCCGTGGCCTTCTTCACCTTCATCTCCCTCAGTTCGTTCCTCACCTGGATAGTGGAGAGGGACAGATTGGAGCAGGGGGGCTGAGTGTCGGGTGGGTAGGCTTTTCCAGACTCCACTGGCGTTTCTCTGCTGCAGCTGGACCTCCATCTTCCTCCTGTAGCTGTTCTTCCCCTCTCTGATCTTCCTCCTCAGCTCCCTCTGCACAGCCTTCAGCTCCTCCTTGTTTCCTGACCTAAAGGCCCTCTTTTTCTCCTTAAGGAAAGCCTTTATTTCAGGATTAATCCAGGGTTTGCTGTTTGAAAAACACCGCACAGTCCTGGTGGGTACAGTGTTATCAACACAGAAGTTTATATAGTCTGTTATGCATCCTGTTAAGCTGCCGATGTCCTCCCCATGAGAAACACACAGTTCTTCCCACATAGTTGAGTCAAAGCAGTCCCTCAGAGCCTCTTCAGACTCCTCAGTCCATGTCTTAACTGTGCGGGTCTCTACTGGTTGCCTGTTAACAAGGGGCTTGTAAACAGGCATGAGATGAACCAGGTTGTGGTCAGATCTTTCCAGGGGAGGGACGGGGGGCTGAGTTGTATGCCTCCGTGCTGTTGGCATAAAATAAGTCCAGTGTTTTATTGTCCCTGGTGTGGCAGGTGACATACTGTGTGAATGTGGGCAGGGTGGAGGACAGAGAGGCATGATTGAAATCCCCAGAGATGAGGAAGAGGGCCTGTGGGTGCTGTGTCTGCAGTGAGCTTGTGACTGAGTGGAGAAGGTCACAAGCTGCATCAGCGTTAGCAGCTGCTGTCACGGTCCCTCTGGTGCCGGGTCAGCGCTGATAGCTCGTCCATCTTGTTGGGGAGAGATCTCACATTCCCCATGATGACAGACGGGAGGACGGGTCTGTGGCGTCTCCTCCTGCTACGGCGAACAGCTCTGGCCCGGCACCCGCGTCTCCTCCTCTTCAGCTGGCGGGGGACATCGGGCCGCTCGAGCGGCGGCACCGCGGCGCTACTGAGGGCCAACAGCTGATCCCTACTGTAAACAATAGGGCCGCGTACAGGCTCCCCGGACACGGTGGAAAACAGCGAAAAAAGCAGAATTAAGACCAGAGCGATAAAAACAACTCTGGTCTCCATACTGCCCGGAGAAAGAGCTCCAAAAAGAAGTAAATTTAAAAAGTTAAAAAGTACTAAAAGTTATATAAAAAGAAGAAAAAGCTCAAAGGTGAGCGAGAGCTGCTGTAACAGGCTGCCACTCACGCGGTGCCATCTCTCTCTTCACCTCTCTCTCAGTGTCAGTGAATGCTGGTGATGTTGGAGAGACTTCAGAGAACAGAGGACCTTCTTCCTCTCAGAGTGAAGGTGAAGCTGCTGTTTTCTCTGGTATGTATGGAAGCCCTGAAAGACAAAGTTTAGTTTTTGGTGTAACCAACCAACAGACGAACTTGTGTCTGTGCATCTAACAGGTGTCGCTCTGAAACAAACAGTTTGTGGAAAGATGTTCAGAAATGATTCTGCAGTTTGTGTGTCTGTATCACCTAATGTGAGCTTGTGAAAACAATGCATGAATACAAATACACGGGTAAACAAGTAAATAATGTGACATATAAAAACTCCTAGAAACTTCTCCCTCAGTTCTCAGGTTCAGGTCCTGGTAGTCGTCCTGCTAACTTCATGGTCAGCTCTCCTTTGAATGATGAGCTTTCATGTCAAAGGTTTAACATGTCATCATGAGCAGTCTCTTTGAAAATGGAAGATACCCCGTGCACAGCAGTGCTGCTCTTCTGGGTGCAGCCAGTACAGGACAAATCACAGCAGATCAAATAATTAATATTCCTGCTTACACCAGAACACAGGATTGACACGATCTAATCAGATTCATGGTCTGATCGGAGCAAATCTGATGAAGCTACATGCGAAACACGTAGTTTGTTTCTTCTTGTTTTAAATGTAACTGTTAATAAAATAGTGTCAAACTTATCTTGGTGTGAGCAGGAATATTGATTCTGTTGATAAGATGTCTCTTCGTTCGTCCAGCCCGGTCTCTTTACTCGCCCTCTCAGGGCATGAGGGACATTTTTCAGGACTGGGTTCACTGGCCAATCAGAACCAAACAAGCGTTGTCAGTTTTCAGAAGTGAAAGAAGACATACTTCCTCTCTGTGGTTTAAGTTTTCCCTTTTCAACTGGACAAACATGTACCTCCTCTGCAGGTCTGAACCCAGCAGACACGCTTCACAGTCCAGTGTACGTCACATCCAGTACAAACTTCTTTAATCTTTTGAGGCTGTGGTGTTCAGGTTGTTTTTAGTAAGGCAGAATTTCCTCACCATTTGTATGTCTTAGTATTGGATTGCATCACATTGGAAGGTGTTATGTAGTTTTTCATCATCATCTTAAGATGAATTGCAGTCAGTGATGGGGAGCAACCAAGCTACTAGCATGGCTATTTATTCATGATTTTCAAAATAATGTAGCTTCAACAACTGGCCTGACCCAGCGGCTTCACCAGACTTTATTTGTTGTTAATCTTTCAGGTCAATCTGCTCTAACAAAGTAGAATCTTAACATAGTTCAGACATCGACAAAAGGAAAGTGAGTTGTGGTTCCTAATTATTTTGTCTATTTTCTAACAGCTGAAACTCAAGTGGGAAGCACAAAAGTCACAGCACAGACTGGAAGTGTCATCTACACACCTCATTTGACTGGTGTCAACACTGGAAGAGACATTATCACCAATGTCTTCACAGCAGGTAAATGTTCCCCCTGAATTAATAAGTCAAGTTAAAGCCTTTTATACTTGATTTTGTGTTTGCTTTAAATGTAACCACCAAAATGCCTTTAAATATTTAGCATTTTTCAAAAGATGTTGTATGTTTCTGTTTCAGTCCAACCTCCCAACAGAACAGATGAGACCACTGATGTTTCTACAAAAACCAAAGGTACTCGACTGTTTAAACACATAAAAACATACAACATACCTGTTTATTAAACAGGTTTTTCACAGCCAAATGATAAACAAGTTCACCATATTTCTACTATTAAAACATGACTAGATTCAGATATTATGAACACACAGTATATTATGGAGACGACACACTTAAAGCTGCAAATGTGACTTTACCATCCTGCAGAGTTATTGGCCATCAGCTTTTCTTCCCTGTCATCTGCCCGTTTTGTACTTTATGTGATTCTTTTGGTTTCTGAATAGATGCTAAACTGAGTCTTGCTAGTCTGCCAGCCTTAGAGCATGATGTCCTGTAGTGTTATGTATCCATCGAGAATGTTTTGGTGTGAAATGCTGATTATTGGAGCTATAGAGATGTCTGCCCTCTGGAATGTAAGGGAACTAGGCTGTATCATGGCTCAAGGTGCTCAAAGCGCCAAACAAAGTTAATTTGCCAACTGACCCGTCACGCAGAAGCTTGTCTCTGCTGTTGGACGATAGGCTCGTGTTCGTGACAGCACAGAATGTAAACAATAATGGCATTGACCACGCTGAGATTTAATGATAGCGAGCTAAGTTAGCTTACTTAGCTAAAACCACGAGTAGATGCACAGATGCACATAGTTCTTACATGAAACTGCTCACAACAAGGTCTGGATTATTTTGAGTAACTGGGTCATGATTTCTGAAAAGACAGCAGACATCTCTGATGCCAATATCTCGGCAACTCACACTAAAACAATCTAGACGTATAACAAACATGACGGGTCAGAGGAATAAATATTAGTTTTGATTCGGGGTTAACTGTCCCTTTAAGTTGAATCTTTTTGAGTTTGAAAGTTTAGCACACATCGGTACACATATATACAGATGTTTCTCCTTTCATACGACCTGTTCGGAGCTGCTCTTGATAACTGTCGCTGCTTGATGGCAGCAGAGTGTGTGAATCCTGATGACAGTGTTGGGATTGATTGTAGGGCAGGTGTGGTTATTAGAAATTAATAATTATTGATAGTAATTGTTAAAATTAAATTGATCAAAATTAATTAAAAGTAATAATCAAATCGTTAAAACAGGGCACCGCCCTGGAATCAGGGACCAATAACCAGACCAAAAACAGTCTCAAAGAAGGGTTCACCTTAAATGTAAATATTTGTAAAATATTTAGAATTAAAGGAACAGTACATGTGGGTTAGCTAAGAGAGAGAGGGACAAATACAAAGAGCTATCGCTCGAAGCGGTGGCTAAGCTAGCACTTTAGCTCCACAGAGTGGAGAGGCTTGAATCAGCTCGTGATGAGCACAAAGAAAAACATGCAACAAACTGTGTTTTACAGCTTAAAACTAACAGCAAATAGGACTTCCGGTGACGTCATGTAGAAGGCAGCAGCCTAAAAGTTGAGCTCCATCCGTCTGAATGTTTAATATCCTAACAAACTACCAAACACTCGGCGAAACAATGTAAATTTATAATGGCAACTTCCTCCAGAGGCAAGGGTTCACATAAACAGGAGAGCTCAAAAGAGAAGAACAAAAATGTGAAACAAAACCAATCTAGGCTAGCGACATGGCTAGTGCTGCAAGCATCCACCACGCAGAATCCAAAATACTAGCCGAGCTGGAGAAGCTAAGGGCAGAAAATCGAGAGAGACATAACCAGACCAAAGTATCGCTAACGAAGTTGGAATCATCAATGGCTGAGCTAAAATCCGAAATGACAAAACTAGAGAAAAGAACCACGGAGGCAGAGGACCGTATCGGTGCCTCTCCTGACTGCACATCACTGACCTGCACATAGAGAGAGCACACCGAGCTCTAACAGCTAAACCAAAAAAAACCAGCTGCCGCTCTGAGGTCCCTGATCGTCAGATTTGTGGATTACTCGGTCAAAGAGGTGATTCTCAGACAGGCTTGGAGTCAAAAACGAATTGTTTACAAAGAAGAACAGATATATTTCGACCATGACTACTCCCCAGAGTTACAAAAGAAAAGGGAAGGAATAAGGAAAGGGAGGGAATAATCCAGTGGTACTTGGAAATGTGGATGTCGGAGCCTTCTTCACTGAAAAAATTATTATTTTTTAATTATTATTTTTTCTTACATGTATAAGTATACGTAGCCGAGTTGTGTTAAAGAAAGCCCAACCTCAAGGTGATTTTGATTTTCTTTCTTTGATTTTTCTTCTGTCATCTGTCTAAATTGCCTGTAAATGTTTGTGAATGGCAATAAAGTAAAAAAATACAGCAAATAAAAAGGACTTGGCGGTCCACAAACTCACAATCAATGTAGCTTACAAGCATACAACACACGCTAAATTCTAGCACCTGCCCAGACACTAATTAAGCCTCACTCGTAGTGTGTGTCTTCCTTAATCCAGCTCGCTTCTGCAGCGTGGATTAAAGGCGTTGCAGCGTCCTGCGGTGGCTGTTCAAACAGCGGAGTCGACGTGGGCACTAAGAAAATAGGCAAAGTGGATGTTTTCTGAGAGGAAACCTCCCTCTGCAGGGATATGAAAGAGGCTGGTTACACAGCATCCTATCTGTATCCAGAATGTGTTTGGTAAACACGGGGCCGTTTTGGCAAGTCCAGCGAGGTTAAAGACTGCAGCCTAGGCGGGTAAAATCCAAACGTTTGTGTTCTCACTTTGAGTAACAGTTGCGCAGACTGAAGCTGATGCTTCTAGCAACACGTTACGATGGGACTGGCAAATGAAACGGGCGTTCAACTGCTCTTCGCTTCTCCATGCATCCGGCCATTGCGGAACTGAAGATGTGTTCAGGTGCACTCTCAGACAATGGGAGATGGGAGTTGTCAAACCTGGGGGGACTGTGACAAGCAGGCACAACCTACTGGACATTAGGGTCAGTGCACTTTCCTTTGCTTACTGGGATTTGTTAGTGCAAGGAGGCCGCATTTAAGCTTTGGTCTAAATGCAGGCCGCTCTGATGTCAGAACCATGTGGTCGGTCCCAACAACAAGATTTTACTTTATACCCAGTTTGACCACAATGTTATCAGCAATGGCAGCGTGGCGCTGTCCGTATTTCAGCTGGTTGACTCCACAGGAAGCGGATGTATATAGTGTAATGACTGCTTCGGCTGATATTTAACTTTAACAGTCCTATTAATCAAAATTATAGTTCTTATGTCCTGTCGTGTCCAGTCCGAGGACTGTGATCCGTGCACCACATACACACACAGAGACGCACTGCAGTGCTCATTCTCCAGTTAAATTTTGCTCAGTTTGTTCATATACAGTCAAACGGAGTTGTTATCATCATCATTTTCACATCCAGTTTTTTTTCCTACCCTGTGGCGCTAGAGGGGCTCCGTCGATATGGATTGAGACAGTGAGACGATAAAACAGCGTCTGGTTCCAGAGGGAGGAGAGAAAAAAACTCATTGTAGTCTGGATTGCTCACGTGCCACCTGGTGGTTGTAAAATAGAAGTCCCCCTCCTTTTCTGCCTTGTCGTGGCACCTTGAAAGCCATGGCAATGGCATCCTCTGAAAGGAGAAACATCTGTATTATTATTTGCTAACATGGGAGAGTACGAGAAAATAAATGTTATTCATGTAATTATGATCTCATTTATCTTTCAGGAAACATCCAAAAGTGCCAAGCTGATCTAAAATCTTACCTTGAATCTCAAACTCACGATCTGTTTCAAGGAACAAAGGAAGATGGATCATCAACTCTGCTACACAAGATCTATACTGAGCTTTACATCACAGAGGGAGACAGTGGGGAAGTTAAACACGAAGTTGTTGAATTAGAATGTAAACGGAGTTCAAGTGAGGAGAAGAAAATTGACCTAACTGACATTTTTAAACCGTTGAATGAAGAAAATCCTCCCCAGAGAGTTCTGACCAAAGGAAATGCTGGGATTGGAAAAACTGTCGCTGTGCAGAAAGTCACTCACGACTGGGCGACTGGAAAAGCTAACCAGTCTACTGACTTCATATTTCCATTCACATTCAGAGAGTTGAATTTAATAAAAGATAAGTGTTGGAGTCTTAAAGAGTTAATAGGTCACTATTTTAAAGAAGTGGAGGATTTAGAAACGTCAGACTACAACAGTTCAAGTATTCTGTTCATCTTTGACGGTCTGGATGAAAGCAAACTGCCTCTGGACTTTGACAAAAATGAGATGTGCCGCAGTATTACACACGCTACATCATTAGACTGCCTGCTAACCAACTTAATCAAAGGGACACTGCTCCACAAAGCCTCAGTCTGGATCACAAGTCGACCAGCTGCAGCCACTAAGATTCCCAACGAGTTCATCCACAGGGTGACCGAGGTTCAAGGCTTTAATGATGAGCAAAAGGAGGAGTACTTTCAGAAGAAAGTCGATGACAAGCGTAAGGCTCAGACAATCCTCAATCATCTTCAGTCAAAACCATTAAGAAGTCTGTACATCATGTGCCACATCCCACTCTTCTGTTGGATTTCAGCCACTGTCCTCCTCAGTCTCCTCACAGAAACTCCCAAAGGTGAGTTGCCCAAGACTCTGACTGAAATGTACACACACTTCCTGATCATCCAGACAAAATGGAAACATGAGAAGGATTATCAGAAGGATGAAAGCGATAAAGATGTGATCATGAAATTGGGAAAGCTGGCATTTGAACAGCTGCAGAAGGGCAACATAGTATTCTATGAAGACAACTTGAAAAGTCAGATTGATCTGACAGGAGCTGCTGTTTATTCAGGAGTTTGTACACAGCTCATAAGAAAAGAAGCTGGTCTTCACAAACAAGTGATGTACTCTTTCATACATTTAACTGTTCAGGAGTTTCTTGCAGCTCTGTATGTGTTAGAAACCTTCATAGATAGCAGAGAAAATCTGCTTACCACCAACAAACGTTTTTGGAGATTGTTTCCGGAGAAAAGAAAACTTTCCTTCCTCCATGAGAAGGCAGTGGATATGGCTTTAGTCGATGATCATGGACGATGGGACTTGTTCCTGCGCTTCCTGCTCGGTCTTTCAGAAGAAAAGAATCAGGAGCTTCTTCAGAGAGAATTTAAATTTAAAAGAAGTCGTCCAGGGAGAAACCAGAAGACAATTAGCTACATCCACCAGAAGATCAAGAATCTGTCCCATGATAACAAAGTTATCAATCTGTTCTACTGTTTAAATGAGTTGGGTGACCAGTCTCTGCTAGAGCAAGTCCAACAGTACCAGAACTCAGGAGATGTTGATGAAATCTCACCTGCACATTGGTCAGCTATGGCATTTCTGCTGCTCAGTTCCAATGAAGACCTGGATGTCTTCGACCTGAAAAAATACTCCAGATCAGATGAAGTTCTGAAGAGGCTGCTGCCTGTGCTCAAAGTATCAAAGACAGCTTTGTAAGTGTTCGACCTCAAGATACCCAACTGCTCTAAAACTCCCTGGTTATGTTTAAGTATAGGTGAGAATGTTTGCATAATGTTGACTGTCATTTTGTTTTTCTCTTTAGGCTAAGTAACTGTGGCCTCACAGACAGATGTGGGGAGCATATTTCATCAGTTCTCAGCTTGAAGTCTTCTGGTCTGGAGGAGTTGGACCTGAGCATGAATAGACTGCAGGACTCTGGAGTGAAGCTGATCTCTGATGGTCTTAGAAGTGCAAACTGCAAACTTCAGACACTTCGGTAAGAACATCCAGATGCATAGTGTGTTTGTGGTGATTTATGATGCAAGTAATAAACATAGTGGGACACTACAATATTACAGTGAACATGCAACAGTTTCCCTTTAAGCGTCTCACATCCAGGGGTGATCACGTGCATTTCCCATCAAATTCCAACAAATCCAACATTTGCATTAAACATACACATATGTTTTTGTAAAATTTTTCACATGCTATGCTATGACACAGTGTGCTAAAGAACAACCTTAGCTTGAACACATCCCCTTCACAAATTCAAAATAGGTATTCTAATCTCTGAACACACACCACCCCTGTCTGATCATTGTGTGTAAACTGATGTATTTCAGCCATTTTAATAAAGAAAAATCTAATGGCCACAGAAAATTCATAGAACTGTAGCTACCTATTGCAGATAACTGTTGTTTTACATCTACACTGGCCGGTAACAGTTCACATTTGAGCAGTGCAACCTGAAGCATCTTTTTTACCATCTGTAATTGTAATCAAACCAAACTTTTTTGGGTCAAATGTAAAGCACTACTGTAACTATTAATTATAAAAGTGGATTTAATGTCAAGTTAATTTTTTGGGATTATTATAGTGTTTTAAACTTGATGTATATAGAAAATCTGTCCTGCTTACTGACACTGAACAGATTTGCTGAACTGAAACATAAAAACTGGAGACTGTCAGGTCAGGCTTTAGCTTCTGTTTAACAGATGAGCATTTAAATGTTGCTTGACATACAAGTCAATGATTTCAAGTCACAGTCCATTAGGAATAGGATTTTTCCTGATTTATCAGGTTTTCTGGATTTTCCAACCTGAGAACACAACCCAAGAACCCAAACAATGTTTGTGGGTGTCCATATGTGTCCCCTGGCCTGAGCATTCAGGACTGTTGAGTGTGATGTAGTGTTTTAAACTTGAATTATATAGAAAATCTGTCCTGATCACTGACACTGAACAAATTTGCTGAACTGAAACTATTTTTGTTTTCTCTTTTTATAAGGTTAAATCACATCGGCCTCACAAAGAAATGCTGTCAGGAGTTCTCATCAGTTCTCAGCTCCCAGTCCTCTCATCTGAGAGAGCTGGACCTGAGTAACAATGACCTGCAGGATTCAGGAGTGAAGGAGCTGTCTGTTGGACTGAAGAGTCAACACTGTAAACTGGAGACTCTCAGGTCAGGGTTTAGCTTCTGCTTAACAGATGAGCATTTAAATGTTGCTTGACATACAAGTCAATGATTTCAAGTCACAGTCCATTAGGAATAGGATATCTGGATTTTCCAACCGAGAACACAACCCAAGAACCCAAACAATGTCTGTGGGTATCTGTATGTGTCACCTGGCCTGAGCATTCAGGACTGTTGAGTGTTAACTGTCACAAAAGATGAGAGTCAAATTATTGTATATTCAGTAAACAGAACAGAGGCAAGAAGACGAGATCAATCAGAGGTTTTACAGGAAAATACATTAGTATTTTTTAAAATATCTGAAAGTGAGATTTGTTTTACTTCTTACACATAATAATGATCTGAGGACAATGGATATGATTCATGCCATTTGTACTAGGATGTTTCTTGATGATTAAAGTCTGTTTTCTGTTTATTTCGAGCACATTAGAATGAATTGTAAATAAACAATAGCATTGGCCAAATGTAAATCTACCTCTGTCGTCCATCAGCTATGTGACTGTGGCTCACCTGCTCACCTTTACTCAGCTCACAGCAACAGTGGAAACTGTTCCTGACTTGAATGCGCTCAGCAAGGCTAGCTGATGGTAAATAAGGTGAGCAGGTGAGCCACAGTCAGTGGGCTGATGGAGGACATTTGGCCAAAAATATTTCCAAAATGATTAAGAATTACTTTGAATGTAAAAACTGTGTCAGAGTGCTTATGCAATTTGATCTCGTTTTGTAAGCTTTAAAACTGAGAGCTGGATTAAATTAGCAGTCTGATAGATTTATGTTTGTGGATCCTGTCTTTAAAGTCAGTTGTGTTAATATGTCAGTGTTGTGTTTTACATCTTGTGGTGCTGCTCCTGAGTGGTCAAGAATAGATATCTGCAGATTTAACTCAAAGTTCACACAGACAATGACAAAAAGATCAAAACAAATCATTCTGTGTGTGTGTGTGTGTGTGTGTGTGTGTCCAGGCTGTCAGGCTGTCTGATCACAGAGGAAGGCTGTACTTCTCTGGCCTCAGCTCTGAGATCCAACCCCTCCCATCTGAGAGAGCTGGACCTGAGCTACAATCATCCAGGAGACTCAGGAGTGAAGCTGCTGTCGGCTGGACTCGAGGATCCAGACTGGAGACTGGACACTCTCAGGTATGAACAGACAACAAGAGCTCACACACTGTTTCTCTGTCACACTGACAAGCTGAGGACTGTTGGTTCACAGTCTGAACCAGCAGCACTGCTGATATCAGTGAAGACAGTACCAGGCCCGACACACTGGCTATGTGAGCAGCGTGTGTGGCAAAATGGTGTGAATCGTGCTCATCACTTGCTTGTCAAGTGAGGCTGCAGCGGTCCGTCATGTAGAGATTTGGAGTCTCGCCTATTTTCAACACAACACGTGCCGTTCTCTGCAAAAATAGACCTAAAAACGACCTGTAGACAGTCATGTGGATATCATGCCATCGTTTCACTACAGTTGTAATGTCTGTATCTGTAGAATATGTAACAGACAACAGGTGATGGGCAATCATTTTCCTGTGCACTCTTTTTCTTTCTCTCCCTCCCTCCCTCTCTTTGCCCCTCTCACTTTCTTACTCTTTCAGCGGGGTAAAGGAAAATCACGTCATCATATTTATTGATAATCACCAAAGTTAAACTCCATGTAAACAGATAGGGCAGGTAGGAGCTGCACTGCAGCAGCAACACAGCCTGTGTGATCACAAACAAGCGAGTGAGGAGCAGCAGCTCAGCCACGCAGTACTCAGGCACCCAGTGTGGACAGTGTGTAGCTGATGTGCTGAGAGTCCCTGTCCACCCTGAGACATAGACCCGGACAATAACTTCTTCAACTCCATCAGTAATAACTGCTCCTATTACACAGACGAGCAATATGGCCACATTAATAAGGATAGAAAACTCTCAGTAATACACATCAATGATAGAAGTCTCTATGCAAACTTCACACACATCAAGGAATACTTGAGACAATTTAGACATCCATTCAACGTCATTGCAATATCGGAAAAATGGATCAATACAGAGAAAGGTGTGGACTTTGAACTGGAGGGCTATGAATTCATGCATGTAGTTCGAAAAAACAAAGGTGGGGGAGGAGTAGCTTTCTATGTGGACAACAATTTGAACTTCAGGGTGTCGGAAAACATGTCTATGAATGTTAATAATGTACTGGAGTGCATAAGGATAGAAATATATATGGACAAACACAAAAGTGCACTTCTGTATATATGGGACACCAGGGTCCAATATTGAATTGTTCAAAGACTGGATGGAGGAAATGTTTATAAAGAAAAGTCATAAAACTTTAACATTGATCTCCTTAACCCTAATAATCACAAAATGACAAACGATTTTATCAATACAATAATACAGCATGAATTTATATCCAACAATCACCAGACCCACCAGAATAACTTCCCACTGTGCCACTCTTAGTGATAATATTTTTATAAATGATATTTCAAATAAAACAATTAGTGGAATATTACTTAGTGACATCAGTGACCATCTTCCTGTGTTTATAATATATGACACTAACTACATAACTCATCAGTCAGACAAAGAAAAGACAGTTTACATAAGAGTGAAATCAGAAGAATCACTAAATATATTTAAGAAGGATTTGTTGGCACAGAACTGGGATATTGTATATAATGATGGCGATGTGAATAGGGCATATGATTCATTTTTGAAACATTTAAAGAGTTATATGACAACAATTGTCCTGTAAGATCAATCAAGAAGAAATCAAAGTATAAGGATCATCCATGGATTACAAAGGGAATACACAATGCCTGTAAAAAGAAAAACACACTTTACAAAGAATTCATGAGACAGAGAACTAAGGAGGCAGAAATTAAATATAAAACATATAAAATAAGCTAATTAACATTATAAGGATCAGCAGAAGAGATTATTATGGTAAACTACTGAATAAACTATGGAACATACTAAATAAGGTGATAAAGAACAGACCATGACAGGACAGTCATCCGAAATATTTTTATGTGATGATGAAGTGTATGGGTTCTCCTCCAAAGGTGTCGGCGTGTAGTATGTTGATAAAAGATTCTGCAGAGGCGAGGCTGGGTGGATATGATAGAGCAATCTTTATTGAAACAGATCTCAAGCCAGCGTCCGAACCAGAGTGTGCACTCCCTGGTATTCTCAAATCTCGGCAAAGTGATGCCCAAAATGCTTTGCCCTCTGCTCTATCAGAACTCCTCTCGGACCCTCAGTCTTAGGAGATCAACCAAATTCACCCCCGTTCTCTGGTGTGCAGGTCCTTTTTAGAGTCCATTCGCTCAGGCCCGCCTGTTTCTCTAATTGTTTACCTTTTTGGGGAACTGAGGCCCCTCTATCCTATTAGAAAAGGATGGGTCTGCATAACATCTCCCTCTCAAGGGAATATGTGTACGTGGAGGTGTGTGTGTGACTATGTTGATGTTAGTCTCTCTATCCTTAGATAGAAATGTATACATTGAACTTCTGAACTAGTCAGTCCTCAGTGTGGGCCTCTTCCTTTAGCTATTCTCTGACGCACACTACAGGACTAATATGTTGTTCTCCTGGACATGAGACCTCTACGTAGTCCCCTTCCCAAATATACTTAAAGGGAAGCATCTGGTCCTGTCCCATCCTGTCCTGTCACTCAGAGCTCAGGAGGTATAAGAAACACTCAGACACTACAATGACAAAGAAAATTATGACATGACTGATGTTGTCAAACAATTCAATGAATTCTTTGTTAATGTGGGACCTGATGTAGCGGACAAAGTTCCTGATCAAGTAACTCCCGATGGATGGAAGGACAATTTTATTGATAGGAACCTAAGTTCAATGTTTATTACAGCAGTACATTATGATAAATAATTTACGCCACTTTTTCCTGAATATTGTCGTCACGTTTGGTGCAGGAAGAAATGGTGAAAACGGCTTCGCTCGCAGGCAGAAAGTGTTTGCAAGCAAAAAACTTGACACTCCCTTTCCTGTTGTCCAAAAAATGCACCACATCAACCAATCAAAAAATGGCATTTTGTTGCTAAGGAAGAGGAAGTGACGGTGGCGAAAGAGAGACAGAGATACAGAGGAGCTAGCGATAGCGAGTTTTGAGATTAGAGAGATTTGTGACTTTTAGCATGTTTTGAGTGTATATTTAGTGTGTAATGTAGTGTGTTTAGTGTGTAGTGTAATGTAGTGTGTTTAGTGTGTAGTGAAGTCGTTTTTTTTGTTTTGTGTGTCAAAACAATGAGGCGACTACTGAATGTGGAGGAGGCAGTGCAGCTCTTCTTTGAGCTGGAAGGAGCTGGGTGAGACGCAGAGCCTGAGGCATTGCCTGCATTTTAATGTAAAGAGTTGTATATAACTTTGTAAATTTCAAAAACTTGTGTACAAATTTAGCAAACAACAATTTATATTACCATTCTAAATTTTAAAAACTGTTCGTTAAACATGTTTGTGGTTTTCACAGTAAAAAATCAAACTTTTCCTACTTGGATTTTATGTTTCTTGTGTGATTTTAGGTCCAGTGTGTTAATACAGTATGTCGAAATGAAAAAATAAATGTAAAGTCACACATGTGAGATTGTGCTGAAAAAAAAAGACACCAAAAAAGGCAAGGTAAAAAATATAAATAATAATAAAAAATAGTAAAAAATAGCCAATTTGGCTGATGGTACAAATTTGTTTTGCTCTGGTAATGATTTACAGCAATTAATGCTTAATGTCACCACAGAATTGGATGAACTAAAATTAAGGTTTAATGAAAATAAATTATTATTAAACTAAAAATAATGCATTTTGGTAGCTGGAAGAATAATACACAGATAAAAGTTTAATTGTGTTGTGATTGTGAGAGTAAATGAAATTAAATTTCTTGGGGTGACAATAGATGAAAAAATTAACTGGAAATCCCACATCAAGCTCGTACAACAAAAAGTCTCAGAGACCACTGCAGTTTTAAACAGAGCAAGACTTCTCACTTTATACTGTTCACTAGTCCTTCCACATCTCACCTACTGTGCTGAGATCTGGAGCAATAACTACAGAAGCAGGTTACACTCACTATTCCTACAGTCAAAACTAATAAAAGTCAAAGACCAAGTGGCATTTCAAACGGCACAAGGAATATTTAGGGCAACACATCATCTATTATTGGAAAAACTTCAAAAACTATTCACGGAATAAGTCTTAGGTCTTTTGTGGAAGATGGAGAGTGACTCTGCTGTCCTGACGTTGGTCGGGAGTTCTTTCCACCACTGAGGCGCCAGAACAGAGAAGAGTCGGGATTTCGCTGAGCGACCTTTGTTTGCTCTCAGCGATGACGGTACCAGCCGGCCAGCTGATGTAGTAGAGCGAAGTGCTCATGCTGGGGCATGTGATCTGACCAGTGTTTGGAGGTAGATGGGTGCAGTTCGGTTGACGGCCTTGAGGGCCAGCACCATGGTCTTCATCAGCAGATTGACTTTTCCCAGTTGTCATGAAATTGTAGATGAATTGTAGCTCAAAAGTTTATTCTTGGTTTGAGAAACGTTTCTTGTTGGATATTTTCTGCACGTCAGTCACATTCTGTCGCTGTATTACATGTCAGCTGTCTGGTAGAAACTCTTTTTATTCAATCATCTTATTACTGATTTCTCATCATGTTTCTAACTGAAACTTGCAGTTGAGGCATATTGTGTATGATGAAGTGAATGCATGCGACTAAAGCTGAGCAGAGAGCAGAAGTTTCTAATCATCTTGTACATTGTGTTCACAGCTTTCTGTTAAGACGACAGTTTCAGCCACAACATGTCAAATACTCAATAACATTAAAACAAGCTGCCTGCAGTTAATAACTGATGTGTTTGACACAAACTGAGCGAGAGAAAGAACAAAAGATCTGTTTCTTAAACTAGTCTGACTGATTTCCAGTTGAAAACAGTTTCATCTGTACAGAGTCCGTCAGTCTGAACTGAACAGAACATCTGTAACCACTGACGTCAACAACAACTAAATATGTCAGCAGACAAGAATGAAGCGTCACAGTTTCCTGAAACATGAATGAAGCTGTATAAAGTTTTATATTTGTGTCTTCTCCTCTGGTCTGTTGACTCTGTCTGCTGTATTTAAAGCAGCTGAGAGGAGCTCACCTGCTGACTCTGCCTTCGTCCTGTTCATTTCTTCAGCCTCTCGTCCACGTCGTGTTTTTTGTTTTTTAAGACCATTATTTTTCTGAGACTGAACCCATTAGTGCCTGCTACTGAGTTTTGTATTTCCTTTGGAAGTGTTGACTGGACTCACACAAATCTGAAGAGTTTTTAAATCGGTCTCACTTCTTGGCTGAAACGTGAGTTTTTCTGATCAAAGGATAATAAGTCATTATCAGTCATACAGCAGGTGAACACATTCACTTGAGGAGCCACTCTTTATCATTTATAATGACTTAACGTTCAGAAATTAACATTCCAACCTGCTGATCTACAATGTACATGAGGTAATGAGAAGATGTGGCTGTGACTGAAACTTTCATCGAGCTGCTCGACAGTGAAAGAGGAGACAGTGCAGACAATAGTAATGATGAGGAATTCTGGGAAATTGACCATTTATCAGGGAAGACAGCTGGATAATGTTGCTGAACTGACAATTGTGAAACATGGAATCAAAGAGATAATGTCTTTAGTGGAAGAAGGTTCATTCTGACTTTGTTTCTTCCTCCAGGGTGGAACATGGTGGAGAGCAGAGGCTGAAACCTGGTGTGAGGAAGTGTAAGTGTGTGTTCACTTTGACTGATGAAAACAAGGCAGCACATGTTAAAGTAGTTTAAATCTAAAGCTTGTGTATCTGCATTCAACTGTCAGTTTGAAAGAAGATCCAAAAAGATGAGTCATTGTGAAGTTTTGATCTAATTAACAGTCAGTCTGTTAATAAAGCAACAAATAAACCATCAGCTGTGTTAGATGATAAACTGCTGCTGTATTGTGTCTTGTTCTCTCCATCAGATGTCTGTGAACTCACAGTGGACACAAACACAGTGAACACAAACCTCAAACTGTCTGACAACAACAGGAAGGTGACATATGTGAAAAAGAAGCAGCCATATCCTGATCATCCAGAGAGGTTTGACTACTGGACTCAGCTGCTGTGTAGAAATGGTCTGACTGGTCGCTGTTACTGGGAAGTTGAGTGGAGAGGAGTGGTTAATATATCAGTGAGTTACAGAGGAATCAGCAGGAGAGGAAACAGTGAGGAGTGTTGGTTTGGAGGGAATAATCAGTCCTGGAGTCTGAACTGCTCTGATGGTGGTCGTTACTCTGTCTGGCACAATAAGAGAAGAACAGTCCTCTCCTTCTTCTTCTCCTCCTCCTTCTCTGTCTCTTACAGAGTAGCAGTGTATGTGGACTGTCCTGCTGGCACTCTGTCCTTCTACAGAGTCTCCTCTGACTCACTGATCCACCTCCACACCTTCAACACCACATTCACTCAACCTCTGTATCCTGGGTTCTGGTTCAGGTCATCTGGTTCCTCAGTGTCTCTGTAGGAGGGACACACACACACACACAGACACACACACACACACACAGACACACACACACACACACATAGACACACACACACACACACACAGACACACACACACACACACAGACACTCACACACACACACACACACAAAAACACACACACTCAGACACACACACACAGACACACACACACACACACACATACACACACTCACACACACACACACACACACACACACACTCTCTCTCTGTAAATCCCAGTAACAGAAATGGGTTAGTTGTGTTGTCTCTTCTTGGTCAATGTGCTGCACATCAGTGGTTTTAAATCTCTTTAAATATGTTTTGAACGTTGAGATTTCAGTTTTCTGAACTTTGTGATCTGATTGTTTTCTCACAACAATCAGCCTGTATATACAATAAAATCAGGCTCCACACACACATGCATATAGATCATCATAATTATGATCTTTGTTCAGACAGCTTTTATTTAGTTGATTTGTGGTTCATCATTGAAGTTTCTCATTTGTCTTCTTTGAGTTATTATCTGTAATTATGTGTATATGAGTGGATAGAGCTGCTGCTACGTGCAGACGGACCTCCATTACAAAATCTCCCTGTAGAGTCGAAGCGCCAAAGACTTTCTGTCAACACTTCATTATCTCACATCATCTGTCAGAATAAACACTTGACTTTCTCATTCACGTGTCTCTCCTGATTGAAATAACGTCTTTTCACATCACTTTACATTACAGACATCACAGCAGACGAGCTGTATGGAGACATCTGATGTTTAAATCATCTCCAGCTGCTTCAGCTGTTCAGCAGAACGCTGCAACTCTGTTTTACTGTGAAGCTCCAGAAATGTTCAGTGGACTACGACACTTCACCTGACTTTATATCATCAGGAGGAGATGATGAATTCATTTTGCTCTCTGTGGAAACAAAACATGGTCACATTAAACTGTTATTTTCATGCCTCTGAGCTGGAGATAGTCGTGGCTAGAGGCATCATGTTTGAGGGTTTTCCGTCCATCCGTCCGTTCTTGTGAACACAATATCTCAAAAACAGCTCAAGGGAATTTCTACAGATTTGGCAGAAGCGTCCACTTGGACTCAAAGATGAACTGATCAGAATTTGGTGCTCAAAGGTCACTGTGAACTCACAACGTTTATATATATGATAATTAGGACAACAAGGAAAAAGTGATGAAGTTATAACATTTTATATCCAAAGGGTCAAAGGTCAATGTCACTGTGACATCATAATATTCTGCAGTTCAGGAACAGCAACCTGAAAGAAAACTAAACTGTTGGAAACATAAACCAAATTATTAGACGACTCTTAACGCAGGGTGGTGCTAGAAAACCAAAGCTAACACAGAACATGAATGTCTGAAGCAAACTGGAAATCCATCCAAGGGTTGTGGAGACAACTCCACAACCTCCGTCAGCTGTGTGACTTTCTACATAACAATAGTTTATATGAGAATTTCCAATCAGGTTTGAGAGTGCATCATAGCACCGAAACAGCATTGGTTAAAGTTGTAAATGATCAATCGCATCTGACGAGGGTCTTGTCTCTTTGCTAGTCTTAGTAGATCTTAGTGCAGCTTTTGACCTGCTCAACTGCATTGAGCTGGTTCAAGTCCTATTTATCAGACCGATCTCAGTTTGTACAAGTTAACAATGAATCCTCACTGCATACCAAAGTTAGTCACTGGGTTCCACAAGGTTCTGTGCTCGGACCAATACTATTCACTTTATATTCGCTTCCTTTAGGGGATATCATTAGAAAACACATTCATTTTCATTGTTATGCAGATGATACACAATTACACTTATCCATTAATCCAGATGACACTAATCAGTTAGCTAAACTTCAGGCATGTATTAAAGACATATAAAACCTGGATGAGACAAAACATAAGTTATTGTGCTGGGCCCTAAACATCTTAGAGACACATTATCTAATGATATATCAACTCTGGACGGCATTACTTTGGCCTCCAGCAGCACAGTAAGGATTCTGGGAGTTATCTTTGATCAGGATTTGTCCTTTAACTCCCACAAATAGCAAAATTCAAGGAATGCCTTCTTCCACCAACGGAACATTGAACAAATCAGGAACATCCTGTGTCAAAAAGAAGCAGATAAATGAGTCCACACTTCTGTTACCTCAAGGCTGGATTATTGTAATTCCCTTTCATCAGGCTACACTAAAACGTCTGTAAAGACACTCCAACTGATCCAGAATGCTGCTGGGTGTGTTTTTTCAAGAACTCATATTAGAGAACATACTTCTCCCATATTAGCCTCTCTGCACTGGCTTCCTGTGAAATCCTGAATTGAATTCACATACAAAGCCCTTTATGGTCAGGCACCAGTATATCTTAGAGACCTGATAGTACCCTATTAACCCACTTGAATGCTGCTCTCTCAGGACGCAGGGTTACATGTGGTTCCTAGAGTCTAGAGCCATCAAGCTCCTCTCCTGTTGAACCATCTTGCAGTGTCTGTTAGATGGCAGACACCCTCTCTATATTTAAGAGTAGACTTTTTGATAAAGCCTACAGTTAGGGCCTGCACAGGCTCTTAGCTATGCTGCCATAGGTCGAGTCTGCCGGGGGATATCCTGTGATGCACTGAGCTTCTCTGTCTTTCTCTCTGTCTGTACACATTCATGTCTCATCAATACATTTTACTGACTCTGCTTCTTCCCCGGAGTCTCTGTGCTTTCTCGTCTCGCAGGTTCCCATGGATGGTGGTTGGCCCTGCTGCCTGCCCTCAAGGTCTCTTCTTCTGGGCCTAACAGCTGCAGAGAGCTGCAAGCTGCATTTGCAGCAGGCCCAAAGAACTTCTCCTCACTGCAGCGACACAAGGTCCTGCCAGTATTCCTGATCAGTTAGCACCAGCAGCTGTCAGCCAACTTCACAATCTGAGGAACACCAAGCAAGTTAGCACCGAGCTGCTATCCCTGCAAAGGAAAGGAGCGAACCGCTTCCTCCTCTGCCGACTTTCATCAGTCCATACACAGCAAGAACAGCATTCAACATGGGAATCCCAGCGTTCTCCTGCAACCACCAGCACCTTTTCTTCAAAGACTGGTAACGTTGAACTGGGCTTAGATAGTATAGCATAGCACAGCTAAGCACAAGACTTTAAACTCTGGTTGATGTAATGCACATGTGTTCAATGTATGTGTGTCAATGTATGTGTTATTAAGTTAATTATTAATCAGAGTTACAAACAGTTTAGTACCTTTTCTGAGACTGATTTGGTGAATTGACTATATTTTCCCTTCTTCAAGGATGGTGCCCCGAGGTGATCTAATGTAAATTGGATCTTGTTATTAATCATAATTAATAATTATCCCTGATAATCATTAATTATTATTGATAGCCAAATTTTAACCAAAACTCCCTGTTACTGTTGCATGAAGCACTACATAAATGGTGCCCCGTGTGATGTGAGCACAACATGACGATGCATTTTAATCCAAGAGGGTTTTTAAAGAGTTTATTAAACTGAAGAGAAGAATTTTCTTCATCATCCTGCAGTTTATCACAAACATTCATATTCAAAAATCATCATTTGGAGATACAAGGTTTTCACTGGACAGGAAGGATATGAAAAAAGTTATCTGTGAAGTAACTCGTAACTAAAGCTGTCAGATAAATGTGGTAGAAATGTAAAGCTGCATCAAATGGAAATACTCCATTAAAGTACAAGTATGTCAAATGTGTAGTTAAGTACAGTACTTGAGGAAATGTACTAAGTTACCTTACACCACTGTGTGTGTGTGTGTGTGTGTGTGTGTGTGTGTGTGTGTGTGTGTGTGTGTGTGTGTGTGCGTGTACACCTGATACAGCGACATGAGTTCTCTGTATTTAACATCCTCAGTGTTCTACCAGAGAACCTGCTGAACATTAAGTGATGACAACCTCTGACAGTGAAGTCCGATCATGCAGAGATCATGTTGTTTATGAACAGAAGATGTTACAGTGGTTGTCTTTGTTAAAATCAAGATGTTCTGTTGGGTTTGTTTCACAGATGCAGCTCCAGATGTGCGGACATGACGGCTGTGTCAGTGACGGTGAAGAGAAGATCCAGCTTGAAGAGACGATGTTACAGGTGGGTGTTAATCAGGATTTAAAAAGGGGGGAACAGGATGTGGAGGTAACTCTGTTTGCATTTGGACCCAAGATGACTCAATCTGCTCCTGCTGACAAATAGTGTTACGCAATTTCTAAAGTGCATCAGTATCAATATAAAATGAGAATGATTTATACTTTTCCTGCCACATACCTGATGTCTGCGTCACCTCCTCCAGTTTCTACTAATAACCCTCCACCATCCTCCACCTTGTTGTGTCTGAGTCTGTTTGTGGGTCCATGAAGCTACAGACAGCCTCAAAGTAACTGACTGACTCACACTGACTGTCGAGTGCCTGTTCAATGTGTGTGCGCTCAAAGATGCCACAGTGATTACAAACTCTACATATTAATGATGTTTATTAAGGATCACATCACAGTGAGACACATACATGATCATACTGTAAGTGGGCTAACTCTGATATATCTGATATCTGATAGAGTCAAGAGATGCTCTTCATGTTTATGTATATTCTATATTAATAACTGTATATATGTTCTGTAATTAGTGAAGCATGAAGGAGTTTACAAACTTTCATTTCATTATACAACCCTGTGTTGGAGCCATATGTGGTTCTCTGTCTCCATCATGTGGCCAGTGGAGCACATTACAATAAACAGGAGGAGACGCGTGTCAGGTGACAATAAAACAGCCTCATCTGCATTCTGCAGTGTGTCGCTCAAAGGTCCAATAACATGTTTCTACTTTCATAAATTGAGTGTAAATGGTGAAATCAGTGTAAACAGTGTGTTCAAACAGCTGCTAAATGTTGGCAGGTCAGACTTCAGCACTTTAGACACAGAAGCAGACAGGCTGGTGCAGCCATGCTGCCACAAACTGACACTTTTTACAAGGAAACAAACAACTTACTGTTTTCATTTAATGCTGAATTTACAAGAAGGAGACAAAGTAAAAATATGAATTTTACTCTGAGAAGGTTTGAAGGTTTTAAATGTTTCTTTGAACTTGTAGGCAAAGGTTGAGAAGCCTTAAAATAAAAATAATCAAAGTTTTATAAGTAGATTTTTATGGATATGAAAACTTGTAAAACCAAAGATTGAGTCATTGTTGTGTGTCAGGAGCTGAATCCTGAGTAAAGACTCACTGAAACAAACCCTGGACCTGTTGTTCATGAGCTTCATTCTAGTGTTTTTCACATGAAGGAATCAGGAGGACGTTTGTTTTCATGTCTCACCCTCCTGTGTCAGTGTCTCCGTCTCTAACTTTCACTTCCTGTCTCTGTGTGATGCACATGATTTCTGCCTGCAGACCAAAAGGTAAATGTGTTTTTTTAATGTGACTTCTTCATGTGTGATTTGTGTCTTTTCTCCTGTAAAGACTTGTGTTATCAGACTGTTTGTGTCTTCATTAGTTTGACACAATCATCGCTGAAGACGAGGCTGCAGCTCGACGTTCAGCTCAGTCACAGGAAACAAACAGCCGAGACATTTTAAATCTACAGCACTGCAGCTTCCTCTCAGTCTGACCTGTTGTTGCTTCTGAGTTACACTGAAGTTAAATGAGAAGAGATTTTAGATCCTCCAGCTGTGTCAGCAGCTTGTTTCTGTCTCTGTCTCTGTTCTGTTTCTGTTTCTTTTGATTGGTAATATCTGCTTAAAGGAGCCGGTTGACATCCAACAAAATAAATAAAATAGAATAGAATAGGATAGAATATTCTTTATTGTCACTATACACATGTACATGAAATTGTGTGTGGCATCCTCTTCAGGTCAATAGAAACAAATAGTGCAAAGTAAGAAAGGTAAACTATACCAAATAAAATATATAGTTAAATATACACATATATACAGTAAAAAAACAGAATAAGAAAAACAGAATAAAAATATATAAATATATACTGTATACAGTAGACAGAGGTAGCAGCTTTGACAATGTAATTGTGCAAAACAGTGGTGGTGCAAGATAGTGCAAGTGTGTCACCAGTTTCTGTGGGTGGGATTGTTCATTATGGGGGTGGATGGAGGTCACAGCTCTGGGGTAGAAGTTGTTTCTCAGTCCGTTGGTGGTGGGTTTTATTGTCCTGAACCGTCTGCCTGAAGGCAGCGGTTCGAATAGGGAGTGTCTGGGGTGTGTACAGTCCTTACAGATGCTGAGGGCTTTTTTCTTCAGCATGGCAGCATAAACAGTGTCCAGTGTAGGAAGCTCCGTCCCAATGATGCACTGGGCTGCTTTAACCACACGGTGCAGGTCTTTGCGTTCGGCAGCCGTGCAGCTGGCGTACCACACCATTGCGCAGTTGGTCAGGACGCTGTCGATGGTTCTCCTGTAAAGGTTGACCGTAAAGGTGGGAGCTGGGCCTGTTTCAGCTTCCTGAAGAAAAACTTGTCTCTGTTGGGCCTTTTTGACAAGCTGTGAGGTGTTCGAGGTCCATGTTAGCTGCCTCGACACCGTGACTCCAAGGAACTTGAGGTCGTCGACACATTCCACCTCATTACCATGTGTATGTGGAGGGGGAGGTGGTCTCTTCCTTTCGTTCTCCTGAAGTCAACAATCAGCTCCTTTGTCTTGGAGGTGTTAAGGACCAGGTTGTTGTCCTCACACCACCTCTCAAGATAGTTAACCTGAAGCTACAGTTACAGTTAAAGTTACAGTGTCTGTGCAGAAGTTTGTACACAATACACACAATCTGTGTATATAATAATTTCTTTTCAGTATTTTACAGATTGATCTCAGTCCAGTTTGTTTTAATAACAGCTGTAGTCCAGGTGGATTTCTTTGTGCAGTCAGAAGTATTTGAACAGATTTTCATCCTGAGCCGAGAGTCTGCTCAGCTTTAATGTGACAAAAAGAAATCAACTTCCAGTCCAAACACTGTGCTTCTTTCTTTAATAATAAGAATATGATGAACTTTACTTTGTGATCACCTTTACAAAGTGCTTTGACAAACAAGCTCAGCAAGACGACATTACAGACCACGACCGCTGCAGAAATCAAACTGCCTCCTGACGTGACACCACGAGAACAACCTGGTGAAGCTCAGAGATCATTCTGGGTTTTGGGTTCACATGACTCTGTTAAGTTTAGAAGAGCTTTATCGTCATGGTTACAATAAGGTCAGTGAATGATGGGGGTCATGTTATATATGTATATGAGGTTGACTGTTGACAGGAAGCAGGAAGTGAGCAGCTGCCTCTGGTGTTAAACTGTGGTGGTTCCACGCTGTCCTCCTCCGTCACATGACTTCCTCTGCTCATGAGCAGGGCATGCAGAGGAAGTTTAAAGAGGCCAGAGTTTATAAAAGGGGATTTTTGCAAACATTTCAATAAATATTTGTTAAAGGGATATTACAAGGTACGTAACATGATACGTACCTTTCTATGAGTAATCCATTGCCTGTCGTGGACAGTTCAGTGGGTGGACCCATGGGTCGAGTTATAATCTGAGCTTTGTTGGTCTCTAGATGAACTAACCCTAACCAACGTTAGGACGCAGACAGACAGGTGCGTCCTGAGAGACAGAGTGGTTGGTTTTACCCTCCGTCCTCAGTGATCCGATCATTAGTGAACAGCTTCAGGCCCGTCAGTTCACACCTGACCTTAAACGTTGTGACCACTTGAGGTCTGATCTCACTTCCTGCTCTACATACAAATATACAGACATCACTGGAAGAAATGTATTTATTACACAAAGAAAGATCTTCATGTGTGACGTTTGCAGAATGAACAAGTCGACCCAAATAGTTCAGAATGTGTTGTGGAGTGTTTCACAAAGTTCATACTGTTTCTCCTGACACAAGTCTCAGAACTGAGTGTCTTTTTTAAGGGAGTCTGGTGACTTTCTCCACTTTCTTCTCTCTCCAGAGCAGTAGCCTGTATTAGTTACTGTTTACTGTATTTGTAAAATGTGACATGTTTACTGTCAGTGTGTTATATTCTTTAATACATTTAGTGTAACAGATGAAATCAGTTCAAACAGCTGCTGGGAGGTAAGATGCAAATCATGCACTTTGTTAAGGGAGTCTGGGATATGACTGATACTAGTGACTTCACTTCATTACTAAATCCATGTCCGTGACTTTAACACACCTACACAGCTTCTCTTCTCTCTCTGTCTCTACCTGTCACTTCCTGTCTCGGTGAGACTCACATGATTTCTGCCTGCAGACAAAAAGGTAAATGTGTGTTTTTAATGTGACTTCTTCATGTGTGATTTGTGTGTTTTCTCCTGTAAAGACTTGTGTTATCAGACTGTTTGTGTCTTCATTAGTTTGACACAATCATCGCAGTAAAAACTGTTGAAATGTGTGAGAGGTGTCGAGCTCGTTGGTTGACAGGATCAACCGGTGCAAATAAGGAAGAACAACAAGGCTCTTCATTGTTTTCACATTTTCATGTGAATTGTAAAATGTTCAGTCGGACTCAACGTCCCGTTTGTCTCCTCAGGAAAGATTTAGTTGTGTAGAAACAGTGAATTCATTTGGACACAACGTCTGTCTTTATTAATAAGAAACTAGTTGAGAGGCAGGGACCAGATTCTCTGTTGAACCATTCAAACATGGACTCACATGAAGAACTGAAGCTCTGATGTTTCTATTATGATCCAGACGCTCTGCTGAAAAGCACAAAGCAGCCACAGCAGTATGAGACAAACTGACAGTGTGAGTGAGCGGCCATGGGAGGTTAATACTCCTCAGCAGGGTTCTGATCCAGAAGAATCACATCAACAACAACTGCTGAGTCTTTCATGGTTCTGTTTCCTCCAATAATCTGAAGAGTTGTGCAGCCGGACAGTCCAGTCTCTTAGTCCACCAACAAGAATGATATTATTTCTGAAGCAGGTTTCAAAATAAAGATGTATTTTTGTAGAGAACGACCTCATTATATTCTAAATGTGACATGTTTGTGGAGAGAAATTTAGTTTCAACAAGAGAAACCGAGCCAGAATCATGTGCTCATCAATGTTTGATCAGCTGATTGTGATTTTATTAATATTATAATGTGACAATGAAAGAAAGTCCAGTTTAGCAGAACACATGATCAGCAGCGACTCTCTCAACACACATACAGCATGTGAGTTTTGTATTAAGATACTGAAATGTGACAACATGTGAAGGACTCCTTTAAATTCAGCCACCAACTTTAACTGCTAAATTACAATTAAGGTCTGATGTTTTTGTGAGGAGGTGGCTACCTATAGCAAGATAACTGAGGGGAACCCCACAGTATGCTGGAATGTCTTAACTGTCCACTTATTTATTTATTTATTTATGTATTTATTATTTTTCATTCATGTGTATTATTAAGCTTTCTGGGCCCAAAAGGTTTTTTGTTTTCTTTTTTTTTTTTCTTCTTGTCTTTATACATAATTTGTGATGTTGTCAAGGAATGTTTGTGTTTCTCTTTAATAAAAATAAAGTTAAAAAAAAAAAAAAAATTCAGCCACCAAACATTAATGGTGTTGTTACTGAATGAAAACAGAGCAAACATTTGAAAGAGGCAGCTTTATTGTAAATGTGTGTCAGATATCTGCTGGTTGGTTTCAGTCCACCTCTCTGTCTCTTTGTTGATGCACTTTGTGTTTGTCACGTGTTGTCATGAGTTTACAGACTGTTCTCTCTCCCTCATTCAATAATCAACCTGTTTTTCTTTCTCTTCTTCTTTTCGGGCTTCATTGTTCCTGCAGTTTGGACTCTGGATCTCTGTCAGTGTGTCTAACTGCTGTGAAATCTCTCCCATCAGAGCGCTGACTGACAGACCTTCTGTAACACTGACACCTGCTGCTGACTGGCAGCACTACAGCTCACACTGGGTTTCTGCTCTCACGTCATTGACGCGTCTGGATTTGTATTTGAAGGTATGAGGATGTGACGGCTGTCGGTCAGATGAACACAGACACCAGCAGCGTCTGTCAGAGTCTGCAGACGAAGGAAGAATGACTCTTTGACCTCATCTGGACTTTAACAGGTGAGAACTCTGACAGGTAACATGACACACCTTTGATGAAGAAACTACAACATGAACTTGTGGACGAGATCAGTGATGAACTGAATGAACACTATTTTAAAGGTGACATATTATGCTCATTTCTGCTTGTTGACATGGTTCCTTGATGTCTAAATGGAATGATAGTAACATGCTTTGGTTGAAAAAACCGAAGGATTGAGCACAGCAGGGGTGTTTACACACCAGTTTCACAGCCCTGTTTTAAGCGGCTGGTTTGAGTGCCTTTCCCTTTAATGCTAATGAGCTACTGCGTGTGCCGCCCACCTCTTCCTGCCAAGCGGAAGACGTGAGGACGGCATCGCGTGACCATGGCAACGAGCTATACACATTTGCGAAGCAACTTTTCTGTGTCCATGCCTGCATATAACTGATAGTAGCACAGCAGACATGTAGCAGGTAACCCCTGTCTCTGGCTCCAAAACAAAGTAGTGATTGCTTTACTGTAGATAACGTTTTGGTGCTCTCAGGTCTGGTCTCTCATGCCAGCAGCTAACGCTACACACGTAGTTACATGTATACCAACACACAGGAAGTCGTTCAACTGCCAAGTTACTCCTGGGCGTCTAACACACTGTCCTTTAGCACAACATGCTAATGAATTAACGTAGCTCACCATCCGCGAACAACTGAGACGATTTCATACCGTCTCCTCTGCTTGTTCACGGCCGAGCAGTGGCTCACCGGCCGGTTAGAAGCGATAAAATCTCAATGTCCTAATTCATTTTCTCAATTCACTGTCATGTTTTAAAAGAGTGCTGATATGACAAATTAACGTTTGGTAACATTAACATTATCCTGAATACTACGACCAGTAAGTCCAACGTTGATAACTTCACATGTAATGTTAGTTCAGCCTCATATTTACATCGACGGTTAGCGTTAGCTCATGTGCTAAACGGCCAAAGTAACACAAACTACACTGTTTTTTAAATACTTACAGTTCCATCATTGACAGTGGGTATGGATCCATCTTTTAAGGGACAATCTTGTTGCCAGTCCAGCGTCCAGTCCTGACCCTGGTTGCTGAAGCAGTCCGGCGTGAAGTGACTGGCAAAGACCGTAACGCTTTTGCTCACTGAAGCTGGGATGTTTCCTTGATAAATAAAATGTAGCCACTTCGCTCTGATATCCTCTTTGGTAGGGAGGCCATGTAGCGAAACAGAAGGATCTGTGCATCCGACGACAGAGCAGCAGTGCTCGGCTTTTGGGTTGTACATGGCAGCTGTCAGGCTGTCGCGTACAAGTGAAGCGAGAACGAGAAAATGGCGGATCCTCGTTCAGGTGGCTGGCGTAGTATGGGAGGAGATACCCAGCGCGAGGGCGGGAGTATGCAAATCACCCGGACTGTTATGTAACAGTCCGGGTGTAATCCAAACGGCTCGTTTAGAGACTCAATTCCTGACTCCGGCAGGTACAAAATATTGACTTAGTTGTCGAAACTTATGCTTAAGGGGTGGGGAGGCACTCCGGATACGCAAATATACATACTAAACCAAGGAAAAAGTGAGTTTTGCATAATAATAATAATAATAATAATAATAATAATAATAATACATTTTATTTGTACAGCGCTTTTAAAAACTCTCAAAGACACTTTACAAGAATAGAATACATACAAGAATACATAAAATCAAGTGCATGGTGCATAAAATCAAGTGCATGGTGCGATAAAGGAGAAATATGTAGTAAAAAGAACAATGTATGAAGGATATGGATCTGTGTAGGTTTTTAGGGAGAACAGGTTGAGGACAGCAGACAGCTACGGGTGCAAATGAAAAGCGGATTTGAAGAGGTGGGTTTTGAGTAATGACTTGAAGGTGGATGAGTCTGGGCAGTCACGGATGTGTTTGGGGAGGGAATTCCAGAGGGAGGGGGCAGCAATGGAGAAGGCTCGGTCCCCCCAGGTACGGTGCTTGGTCCTGAGGGGGGGTGAGAGAAGGTTAGCATCTGAGGATCTGAGGTTTCGAGAAGGAGTGTGGTGGTGGAGCATGTCCGTGAGGTAGGGAGGGGCCTGGCTGTGGAGGGCTTTATGGGTGAGTAGGAGGAGCTTGAAGTTGATTCGGTGTGGGACAGGGAGCCAGTGAAGGTTTTGGAGTACGGGGGTGATATGTTCACGGGAGCGGGTGTGGGTGAGGAGGCGGGCAGCAGAGTTTTGGATGTATTGAAGTTTATTGAGGACTTTGGAAGATGAACCATAGAGGATGCTGTTGCAGTAGTCCAGTCTTGAAGTGATAAATGCGTGGATGAGAGTCTCAGCTGCAGAGAAGGAGAGTAGTGGGTGGAGGCGGGCAATGTTTTTTAGATGGAAGAAAGCAGTTTGGGTGAGGTGGCTGATGTGCTGTTCGAATGAAAGAGTACTGTCCAGGATAATGCCAAGGTTACGGATGGAGGGAGAGGGAGACAGGGTGATGTTGTCAAAGCTGAGGGAGAAGTTCTGGTGATGTGGTGAGATGTTTTGGGCCGATGAGTATGATTTCAGATTTGTCACAGTTTAGTTTGGGAAAGTTTTTTTGCAGCCATGATTGTAGTTCTGACAGGCAGTTTGTGAGGGTAGAGTGGGTGGCAGGGGTGATGGATTTTGTGGAGATGTGGAGTTGGATGTCGTCGGCATAGCAGTGAAAACGGAGACCATAATATGTACGCAAATATACATACTAAACCAAGGAAAAAGTGAGTTTTGCATAATATGTCACCTTTAAGTTCTGAATATTCATGAATTAACTCACTAGTTATTCTATGAAATGTGACTTCCTCAACAAAATGAGTCTTTTCACATTTTGTCCAATTTAATTTACTGATGTTAATCTGAGCTGACTTTACTGCTGAGAGATGAGGGAGTGTCAGGTCCTGCTGTGTGTTTTATCACTCTTATCACCACATCATCTCCCAACATGTAAAAGTCACGTTAGCTCACAGTTTTATGTGAGAGAGACGTGTTGTAATGTTGCTTTACAGCTTTATTGTCCAGCCGAGGCCTGAAAATAAACATTATTAGACTATAAATGTGTTCAGGCTGCAAACTCACCATTATGTTCAGTCTTGGTGTCCACAGGGGCGTCATGTGACACAAGAGCACAGGGCGCTTCCCAGCTTTGAACACTTGACCAAAACAGGCTTCACCGTCCGACAACCACACAAACACTCACTGGCTGCACCTGATTGGACGAATGCCACTCGTGAGCCGTGTATATTAAAAACTGGACCAGCATGGTATCTCGTTTGTTACTGTCCTGTTGACGTAGCTCGCACACTGATCTGATACTAACAGGTGGAGTTAAAACACTGCAGACCTCTGATTGGTCAGTCCGTACAACCAGGGTCGTCTCGTCGTCTGATCTCTGATGTAGAATATTTTTTATCAGCAGTCTTTTCTCAAACAAAGCTTGTTTCTGTGTAGTAATCATCAACATGTGCTCGCTGTGCGTAGGCAGAGTGTGGTCAGACAAGAGAGAGAGTCAGAAAAGAGACGATGACTGCGAGCAGAGCAGAGAATAAAAAGGTTAGCAGTTTGTGTCTGTTGTCAGTGCAGGTCGCAGTGTGTCAGATAATAAATGCAGCAGCTTCTCAAGAGTTAAGACCGGTCTTCACTGATGTTTCCCAGCTGCTGGAAGCCTGGCTGGTTTTCCTTCAGGTGATAACACTGCCTGTCTTTAGCAGGAAGCCACGATGACTCCAGAGGACATTTTCAACACTCTGGAGGATCTAAAAGTCAAAGAATTCAAGGATTTCAAATGGTATCTGAAGCAGCCTGACATCCTGGAAGGCTACCAACCCATCAAACAGTCCAAGCTGGAGAGTGCAGAAATACAGGACACAGTGGATCTGATGGTGAACACCTTCACACTTGATGGAGCTCTGAAGGTGACCAAGAAGATTTTAGAGAAGATAAAGAGGAATGACCTGGTGCAGAGTCTGTCAGCCAACAGCTCAGGACCAGAAGGTCAGTCACATTTCTTTATTTTAATATCATTTTCAGACGAAGAGAGTCGACGACACAATACTTGTAAAGGAACAGGCCTCTCAGTACAGAAGCTCATTGTTTTCAGCAAAGAAAAACAAAGTGGTCTGATTTCATAATTAGGAGAAAAGGTTGAAGCATCAATAATTGTTATTGGAGAAGCTGGAGGTTTGATGGTTTACATAAATAAACATTGTTTAACTGAGCAGAGATTCATTTTAATGGTGCAACAGAGCTCTGCCTAATTTAAAATCTGGATCAACTCATTTTAAACCTAGTTTTACTGAACTCAGATTAGATCTGATCTTAGATTAAATGAATCCTTGTTGGTGCAACCAGCCATAATCTCTGTCTTCACCTCTCTCTCAGTGTCAGTGAGTGTCGGTGATGTTGGAGAGACTTCAGAGAACAGAGGACCTTCTTCCTCTCAGAGTGAAGGTAAAGCTGCTGTATTCTCTGGTATGTATGGAAGCCCTGAAAGACAAAGTTTAGTTTTTAGTTTGGAAAAGTTAAAAGTTAGTAAGACTGACTGCATTATAACTGAGTGAAAGCAAAGAGAGGAGTACTTGATGAGCTTTAGTTGAAGCAGTATCAGAGTATCTGCAGCTCTGAAAGACATTGCATATAAAGCATTTAATTCAGTTTCTTCAAAAAGACCCTAGAAGCTATTTAAAAGTCTTAAAATCCATCTACAAAGGTCTTGAATATTTTTTCCTTGGGTAGTGTAGACTGTAACATCAGTTTTTAGATTATTTTGTATGTGGTTGTGAGCTGTCAGGAGGATTTAAAACTATAGTGGGACTGTTGTGACAGTGGATTGAGCTGCAGGAGGCAGTTAACCATCAGATCTGCATCAAACTCCGTCTCTACTGCAGCTACAGCAGCCAGGAAGCTCATCAGCTCAAAATAGTGATTGAAATTTACATTTCAGTCTGTGTCGTTTTATAAAGGTGCAAAACATCACAAAAATGTCAGAGTTGGAAAAGTTGGTGAATCGATTACATGAAAATGTGACGACTCAGTAAATACAGTATATGATAACTTACATTCAGAATGTGACTGAAACTCAAGCCTCAAGGGAAGAGATGAAAAACATCAGATCTGTGTGTAGTGATGAGGAGACTGTAACCGTCCTCACATTAATACATCAAACACAAATATTATATCATCGTCATGTTTTCACGTGGTTTTCTATCGTTTGCATTCTCCTCTTCTCCAGTGGTTTATTGGCACCATAGAGGAGAATTTGTGGCCAACTCCTAATATTCTTATAGAAGTATGGTGTCATAGTTGCAGGTGGTCATTTGTAATTTCTGATTGGCTGCTATTCTTCAGAGGGCGGGTCTTACGTAGTATGAGCAGGCCGGAGGTCAGACAGCAGAGATGGAGTCGAGTGTAGAGGAAGAAGAGATCAGAGTGCAACTCTTTTCATGGAGGCCATGATGGACACTGAATAATAACCATTATTTCTGAAGCAGTTTTGTTAGCTTGTGCCTGTGTCTGTTTGTCAAACTGAATGAACTGAAACTGACTGTCAGCTCAGTGCATGGTTTTCAACTGAGAGGTGGGGTTTACCCGACCATGAAGTCAAAGTGGTTGATAACTGTGAGGACTGAGTGGAGTGAGAGTGGAAAGCTAGCTGAGCTCATCTGTGGTTCAGATAAGGCCTGCATCCTTTTTGTTGAGTGGAAACCAAAGAAACCAGATCAATAATGGCCTGTATGGAGCCACCAGGCTCAGTTATAATAAAGTACTACCAGTCTTTATTGGGGGTGGTTTAAATGATATTGGTATTTAAACATCATCAAGTGATTCCCCAAAACAAGAAAGAGTAAAAGAAATTAAGAATGAACACTTCTGGACCTGCAAGAGAGCGTGAGTCTACATATCTATCAGAAGGAAGAATATTAAAGCTGATGCTACAGGACTTCTTTGTGACATTTCAACCAGAAGCTGGCAGCAACACCAACAGCTGCTCAGTGGTAACCAGTCCAGGGCTGTGGTTGTACTGACCAGCTCCCTGCCGGATAGATTTATATGTTGTTGGGGTACATGAGAGAATGATGTGATCAAATACTATTGTTAAGATATCTTACTGTAACACAATTACAAATATACTGCTAGAAAAGTTTCCATAGACATCTTGCTCCCACTGTAATTTCAAAATCCTGCATTTCAGTTGTTTTTTGTTTCTATTTGTCACTCAGATGAGATCGTTCCAGTACCAGAGCCACAACCCATCTCATATTACCAAGACGTGCTTCAGTCAAACCTCGAGGATATGTTTAATTGTGCACAAGAGGGGTGGGCACAGAGGAAGGATGAGCAACCTCTGGTTGATATCTACACAGAGCTGTACGTCACAGCTGGGGGTGACGTAAACATCAACAAACAGCATGAGGTCATTCAGATGGAGGTGAAGCCAACAACAGAGGAATCAATTCAACCCTGTGACATGTTCAAACCCCCCTCTGGAAAAGAAAGATCCATAAGAACAGTTCTGACCAATGGAATCGCAGGAATTGGCAAAACATTTCTTGTCCAGAAGTTTGTGTTGGACTGGACTAACAAAGAAAACAATCAAGATGTGCATCTCATATTCCCCTTTACCTTCCGCCAGCTGAACTTAAGGAAGGATGAAAAGTTAAGTCTGACCGAGCTGATCCATAAATGTATCAGAGAGACCAGAGGCATCAAGGAAGAGGCTCTGAATCACATCTTTACAGCTCTGCAGTCATCAGGAAACACCAACTATGACAAAAGTAAATTCAAACTAGTGTTTGTTTTGGATGGACTGGATGAGAGCCGCCTTCAACTGAACTGTTCGACTGATGAAATCCAGGACACAGACTTTGATGTGACACAGTCCACCTCAGTGGATGTGCTGCTGTCAAACCTCATCAAGAGAAATCTGCTTCCCTCTGCTCGCCTCTGGATAACCACACGACCTGCAGCAGCCAATCAGATTCATTCGGATTTTGTTGACGTGGTGACAGAAGTCAGAGGGTTCACTGACTCACAGAAGGAGGAGTACTTCAGGAAGAGATTCAGAGATGAGGAGCAGGCCAGCAGAATCATCTCCCACATCAAGACATCACGAAGCCTCCACATCATGTGCCACATCCCAGTCTTCTGCTGGATCACTGCTACAGTTCTGGAGGATGTGTTGAAGACCAGTGAGGGAGGAGAGCTGCCCAAGACCCTGACTGAGATGTATGCAGAGTTCCTGGTGTTTCAAATTCATCAGACAAAGAAGAAATATGACCAAAAAAAGTGCATTCAGTACATTAAGTCATTAGCAAAACTGGCTTTCCAGCAGCTGGAAAAGGGCAACCTGATCTTCTATGAAAGAGATCTTAAAGAGAGTGGCATTGATGTCAGAGGAGCCTCAGTGTTCTCAGGAGTGTTCACAGAGATCTTTAAAGAGGAACGTGGGAGGAAGAGTGATGAAGTCAAGATGTTTAGCTTCGTCCATCTCAGTGTTCAGGAGTTTTTGGCAGCTTTGTATGTAGAGATGTCACTCATTAACAAAAACAAGAATGTGATGTCTGAACCACCACCAACTTTTTTCGAACATGTGCGACAGCTTTTCAGCAAACCATCAAGGACAGATGTCCACAGGTTTGCTATTGACAAGGCCTTACAGAGACCAAATGGACACCTAGACTTGTTCCTCCGCTTCCTCCTGGGTCTTTCACTGCAGACCAGTCAGACTCTCCCTGAAGGCCTCCTGAAAGAGGAAAGAAGCTCACAGACCAACCAGGAAACAGTGAAGTACATCAAGGAGAAGATCAGTGAGAATCTGTCTCCAGAGAGAAGCATCAATCTGTTCCACTGTCTGAATGAACTGAATGATGGTTCTCTAGTGGAGGAGATCCAACAGTACCTAAGATCAGGAAGTCTCTCCCCAGATAAACTGTCTCCTGCTCAGTGGTCAGCTCTGGTTTTCATCTTACTGTCATCAGAAAAAGATCTGGACGTGTTTGACCTGAAGAAATACTCTGCTTCAGAGGAGGCTCTTCTGAGGCTGCTGCCAGTGGTCAGAGCCTCCAACAAAGCTATGTAAGTGAACAGATCGCTGATAGTTACCGTATGTAGTGTCAACACTTAAAAGTCTTCTTGATTCTGATTTATTGATCAATTGAAAAACCTGCATTGTTTCATTAGTTTCATTGTACCTCTGCACATTAATGCAGCCATGAAAGAAGAAGAAAATATGTTGTATTTTAGTTCTTTTAAAGGTGGATGAGTCATTCTGGAGAAGGATTTTTGATATTTCAACAAATAGCCAAACAAATTCACTGATGCACGTTGCCGAGGCAAGGCTATAACAACTGGGCTAGCTTGCATAGAAGTGGATTTCGCTTTGACATAGCTGAAGCAGAAATAAATAATAAATAAAAGATATTGAAGCACACAGTCACGGCATCCTAAAGACAACAGAGTCAAAACGAAAACATTTTGCTGAGATTGTTCTTGCAAAACTAGAGTGACTGCAGACTCAATATTTTGTATTTTTAAGGGTGTCATGATTTTACATCAATAACCGATCAGAATGAGCCTTCCAATTTCACAATTGAAATCAAAATGCAGTATCAACAAAATAGTCAGTTCAGTATTTCATTTGAGATTGGGACAACGCGACACCGTTTGTTTCGAGCCCTACAGCATGAGAGCTAACAGAGGTAACAGTTGACGGAGCTAAAAGCTTCCAGTGGAGCTAAACACACACAGCAGTACTGAGAGTTCAGAGGAACATTAAGTGGTAAACACTGAACTGCAGTTTAATGTGCCAACACAACACGTTTTCAAAATGAATATGCTGAAGGATTTTAGCCGAGTACTGTTTGGAGGTAAAAGTACCTTGAGTTTGAAGTTACAGGCAATTTACATCAGTGTACATTTTATCAATCTTCTGACAGAGATGAAAGTAACCTGGTAGAAACAGTGACCAGGTGGTGGAGCAGTAGCTTCAGAACAAAGACCTCAAAGACTGAGACAAGTGAGAATGAGACAGACTTCTTCCCAAAATCTCTCTCTGTTACTAAATTCTGTGTCCTATGTTACTTTTTCTTAATTTTCTTTTAACAGTGTTTAGATAACTTCTTACTTTGTTTTAAACCCTTTTCTGTCTTTAAATTGATATAAGGTAAATACAATTATTTATTTCCTCAGCATTTTAATGGTGGTTTTATTATGTCACCATTAACTAACAACTATAGATGACAATAAGGTAAAGAAACCTTTTGATCAGTGTCTCATTTTCTCCAGTACACACTTGCAATATCTTGGCAAACCCAGAGATAAGATGAATGTCCATAGACAAGTAATTTAATCTGACACACAAAACACAAACATGACATGGACAGCGAGTTGAACGTGAGGATATAATCACTGAAATTGATAGAAGTAGAACTTTTCACAACTGTGTAATGAAAAACACTAAACATGTCTAAACATCTATTGATCACCCGAGACACTCGATTGTACGACTCATCAACACAATAACAGTTTCTACAGAAATGTGATGTATTTTGTATTGTGGATGACAGAAACAGTATCACTAACTCTTTTTCAGGCTGAGTGGTTGTAATCTGTCAAAGAGAAGCTGTGAAGCTCTGTCTTCAGTTCTCAGCTCCCAGTCCTCTAGTCTGAGAGAGCTGGACCTGAGTGACAACGACCTGCAGGATTCAGGAGTGAAGCCGCTGTCTGTTGGACTGAAGAATCCACACTGTAGACTGGAGACTCTCAGGTCAGGATTATAAAAGACATGTACAGAGTGAACCATAACTGTTCCTTTATGTTGTCATTGATCTCCTGTCATTTTACCGGTTTTCTTTGAAGACACTGCTCTGAAACTGAGTGTATCAAAATACAATTGGATGTTAAATCAAACATAGAGAAAAGTCTTCACATGTCCTCTACATTTCTTTTTCAGGCTGAGTGGCTGTAATCTGTCAGAGAGAACCTGTGAAGCTCTGTCCTCAGTTCTCAGCTCCCAGTCCTCTAGTCTGAGACATCTGGACCTGAATAACAACGACCTGCAGGATTCAGGAGTGAAGCCGCTGTCTGTTGGACTGAAGAGTCCACACTGTAAACTGGAGACTCTCAGGTCAGGATTATAAAAGACATGTACAGAGTGAACCATAACTGTTCCTTTGTGTTGTCATTGGTCTTCTGTCATTTTACCAGTTTTCTTTGAAGACACTGCTCTGAAACTGAGTGTATCAAAATACAATTGGAAGTTAAATCAAACAGAGAGAAAAGTCTTCACATGTCCTCTACATTTCTTTTTCAGACTGAATGGCTGTAATCTGTCAGAGAGAACCTGTGAAGCTCTGTCCTCAGTTCTCAGCTCCCAGTCCTCTAGTCTGAGAGAGCTGGAAATGAATAACAACGACTTGCAGGATTCAGGAGTGAAGCCGATGTCTGTTGGACTGAAGAGTCCACACTGTAAACTGGAGACTCTCAGGTCAGGATTATAAAAGACATGTACAGAGTGAACCATAACTGTTCCTTTGTGTTGTCATTGGTCTCCTGTCATTTTACCAGTTTTCTTTGAAGACACTGCTCTGAAACTAAGTGTATCAAAATACAATTGGAAGTTAAATCAAACAGAGAGAAAAGTCTTCACATGTCCTCTACATTTCTTTTTCAGGCTGAGTGGCTGTAATCTGTCAGAGAGAAGCTGTGAAGCTCTGTCCTCAGCTCTGAGCTCCCAGTCCTCTAGTCTGAGACATCTGGACCTGAATAACAACGACCTGCAGGATTCAGGAGTGAACCTGTTGTCTGTTGGACTGAAGAGTCCACACTGTAAACTGGAGACTCTCAGGTCTGACTTCAGTTTCTGTGAAATGACCACTCAAATGTTGCTTGGCATCTGGTTAAAATGTGCTTAAAATACTGTATATCAAACATTGTAGGAGTTTTGGACATTGTGTATTATTCGTAAAGGTATACAATGCCCTTCGGAGGTTAAATAATTTATGTTAATGTACAGTAAAGTTATATTCATCAATCACCATGTCAGCTCTAATCTGTGTTGTTTTTTTCATCAGTTGATGAATTGAATTGTTGTATCTTACAGCCCTGTTTTGGTGTTGTTTTTTTGTTTTTTTCCACAACTTTACTGTTGGATTCAGTCTTGCTGTTCTCATCATCACAGAGCTTTTCCAGTGCAGCTGGCTGTACTTTCAATATTTTTCTGTCACATCACGTCTGCTATCAATTTTATTTATAAAGCCCCAAATCATTTTCACATTGCTTCAGTGGGCTTTACAATCTGTACAGTGATCGACATCCTCTGTCATTTGACCCTCGACTGTGAGGCAAACTTCCCATATTTAAAAAAAAACTTTTAACAGGGAAAAACCATCAGGGGAGGATCCTTCTCCCAGGACCAACAGACAGGAAGTAGATGTTGTATGCAGAGAAAAACAAAATCACAGTTCACAGATTTAATTCACAGAATGTCTGTCTCTATACATTCATAAATATACATTGTCCCGTGTGTGTGTGTGTGTGTGTGTGTGTGTGTGTGTGTGTGTGTGTGTGTGTGTGTCCGTCCAGGCTGTCAGGTTGTCTGATCACAGAGGAAGGCTGTACTTCTCTGGCCTCAGCTCTGAGATCCAACCCCTCCCATCTGAGAGAGCTGGACCTGAGCTACAATCATCCAGGAGACTCAGGAGTGAAGCTGCTGTCGGCTGGACGCGAGGATCCAGACTGGAGACTGGAGACTCTCAGGTATGAACAGACAACAAGAGCTCACATACTGTTTCACACTTACAAGCTGAGGACTGTTGGTTCACAGTCTGAACCAGCAGCACAGTGATGCTGATAACAGTGAAGACAGCACCAGGCTGGACACACTGGCTGTGTGAGCAGCATGTGTGGCAAAATGGTGTGAGTCGTGCTTCTCACTCAAGCGAGGCTGCAGCGATGCGTCATGTAGAGATTCGGAGTCTCGCCTATTTTTATCACAACACGCAGCAGCTCAGCCACGCAGTACTCAAGCACCCAGTGTGTAGCTGATGTGCTGAGAGTCCCTGTCCACCCCGAGACGTAGACCCGGACAATAACTTCTTCAACTCCATCAGTAATAACTGCTGCTATTACACAGAGGAGCAATATGGCCACATTGATAAGGATAGAAAACTCTCAGTATACACATCAATGATAGAAGTCTCTATGCAAACTTCACACACATCAAGGAATACTTGAGACAATTTAGATATCTATTCAACGTCATTGCAATATCGGAAACATGGATCAATACAGAGGAAGGTGTGGACTTTGAACTGGAGGGCTATGAATTCATGCATGTAGTTCGAAAAAACAAAGGTGGGGGAGGAGTAGCTTTCTATGTGGACAACAATTTGAACTTCAGGGTGTCGGAAAACATGTCTATGAATGTTAATAATGTACTGGAGTGCATAAGGATAGAAATATATATGGACAAACACAAAAGTGCACTAATTAGCTGTATATATATAGCTGTATATATAGGACATCAGGGTCCAATACTGAATTGTTCAAAGACTGGATGGAGGAAATGTTTATAAAGAAAAGTCATAAAACTTTAACATTGATCTCCTTAACCCTAATAATCACAAAATGACAAACGATTTTATCAATACAATAATACAGCATGAATTTATATCCAACAATCACCAGACCCAGCAGAATAACTTCCCACTGTGCCACTCTTAGTGATAATATTTTTTACAAATGATATTTCAAATAAAACAATTAGTGGAATATTACTTAGTGACATCAGTGACCATCTTCCTGTGTTTATATTATATGACACTAACTACATAACTCATCAATCAGACAAAGAAAAGACAGTTTATATGAGAGTGAAATCAGAAGAATCACTAAATACATTTAAGAAGGATTTTTGGCACAGAACTGGGATATTGTATATAATGATGGCGATTTGAATAGGGCATATGATTCATTTTTTAAAACATTTAAAGAGTTATGTGACAACAATTGTCCTGTAAGATCAATCAAGAAGAAATCAAAGTATAAGGATCATCCATGGATTACAAAGGGAATACAAAATGCCTGTAAAAAGAAAAACAGACTTTACAAAGAATTCATGAGACAGAGAACTAAGGAGGCAGAAATTAAATATAAAACATATAAAATAAGCTAATTAATATTATAAGGATCAGCAGAAGAGATTATTATAGTAAACTACTGAATGAACTATGGAACATACTAAATAAGGTGATAAAGAACAGACCAAGACAGGACAGTCATCCGAAATATTTTTATGTGATGACAAAGAAAATTATAACATGACTGATGTTGTCAAACAATTCAATGAATTCTTTGTTAATGTGGGACCTGATGTAGCAGACAAAGTTCCTGATCAAGTAACTCCTGATGGATGGAACGGCACAAGTAATATTTAGGACAACACATCATCTATTATTGGAAAAACTTCAAAAACTATTCACGGAGAGGGAAGGGGGTTATAATTTAAGGGGAAAATATAATTTCAAAACTTTGAGGGTGTGCACCACAATGAGAAGTTGTTGTGTTTGTGTTGCTGGAGTAAGACTATGGATCAGTATGAATGTGGAGTTAAAAGAATGCACGACCATAAAACAGTTCAAAAAGAAATATAAGGAAAAGATGTTTATGCGCTAAAGGAGTGAGGAAGGTGTTTAAATATCACCAGCTGTTCACTGTTTATTCATCCACTTCATTTGTTACAGATTTTTATGTTGCCTCTGTTTATTGTGTGTGTGTGTGTGTGTGTGTGTGTGTGTGTGAGTGAGAGAGAGAGAGTGTGTGTGTGTTTGTGTGAGACTGTGTGTGTGTGTGTGTGTGTGTGTGTGTGTGTGTGTGTCCGTGTGTGTGTCTGTGTGTGTGGGTGTGTGTTGGAGTACGCACATGATGCACATTCATATGGGTATTTAATGTAAATAAGTTTTACAAATATAGTTCAGCGTTAATTAACCAGATACAAACTTCAAAGTTCATTATTACTTACATTTACATTTAGGGCATTTAGCAGACGGTTTTGTCCGAAGCGACTTACAATAAGTACATTTGTCACAAGAAAGAAACCACAACATATCACCATCAATAACGTAGAAAAAAAGATAGAAAGTAGCTGCTATTTATCAAGGATACCTTAAGTACAAAAGTGCTGAGGGTCAGAACATACAAGTGCATATTATTTTTATTTTAATTCTTTTTATTTTTGGGGGGTGGGGGGTTGGGAGGGAGTCATGCTCTGCGGGGTCGAGGTGAAGTCTGAACAAGTGAGTCTTGAGTCTTTTGCGTAAGATGCCGAGTAACTCTGCTGTCCTGACGTTGGTCGGGAGTTCTTTCCACCACTGAGGCGCCAGAACAGAGAAGAGTCACGACTTCGCTGAGTGACCTTTGTTTGCTCTCAGCGATGGCGGTACCAGCCGACCAGCTGATGTAGTAGAGCGAAGTGCTCGTGCTGGGGCGTGTGGTCTGACCAGTGTTTGGAGGTAGATGGGTGCAGTTCGGTTGACGGCCTTGAGGGCCAGCACCATGGTCTTCATCAGCAGATTGACTTTTCCCAGTTGTCATGAAATTGTAGATATCTAATTTATTTTGGCTCAAAAGTGAGAAACATTTCTTGTTGGATATTTTCTCCATGTCAGTCACATTCTGTCGCTGTATTACATGTCAGCTGTCTGGTAGAAACTCTTTTTATTCAATCATCTTCTTACTGATTTCTCATCATGTTTCTAACTGAAACTTGCAGTTGAGGCATATTGTGTATGATGAAGTGAATGCATGCGACTAAAGCTGAGCAGAGAGCAGAAGTTTCTAATCATCTTGTACATTGTGTTCACAGCTTTCTGTTAAGACGACAGTTTCAGCCACAACATGTCAAATACTCAATAACATTAAAACAAGCTGCCTGCAGTTAATAACTGATGTGTTTGACACAAACTGAGCGAGAGAAAGAACAAAAGATCTGTTTCTTAAACTAGTCTGACTGATTTCCAGTTGAAAACAGTTTCATCTGTACGTCAACAACAACTAAATATGTCAGCAGACAAGAATGAAGCGTCACAGTTTCCTGAAACATGAATGAAGCTGTATAAAGTTTTATATTTGTGTCTTCTCCTCTGGTCTGTTGACTCTGTCTGCTGTATTTAAAGCAGCTGAGAGGAGCTCACCTGCTGACTCTGCGTTCGTCCTGTTCATTTCTTCAGCCTCTCATCCACATCGTGTTTTTTGTTTTTTAAGACCATTATTTTTCTGAGACTGAACCCATTAGTGTCTGCTACTGAGTTTTGTATTTCCTTTGGAAGTGTCTGGACTCACACAAATCTGAAGAGTTTTTAAATCGGCCTCACTTCTTGGCTGAAACGTGAGTTTTTCTGATCAAAGGATAATAAGTCATTATCAGTCATACAGCAGGTGAACACATTCACTTGAGGAGCCACTCTTTATCATTTATAATGACTTAACGTTCAGAAATTAACATTCCAACCTGCTGATCTACAATGTACATGAGGTAATGAAAAGATGTGGATGTGACTGAAACTTTCATCGAGCTGCTCGACAGTGAAAGAGGAGACAGTGCAGACAATAGTAATGATGAGGAATTCTGGGAAATTGACCATTTATCAGTGAAGACAACTGGATAATGTTGCTGAACTGACAATTGTGAAACATGGAATCAAAGAGATAATGTTTTTAGTGGAAGAAGGTTCATTCTGATTTTGTTTCTTCCTCCAGGGTGGAACATGGTGGAGAGCAGTGGCTGAAACCTGGTGTGAGGAAGTGTAAGTGTGTGTTCACTTTGACTGATGAAAACAAGGCAGCACATGTTAAAGTAGTTTAAATCTAAAGCTTGTGTATTTGCATTCAACTGTCAGTTTGAAAGAAGATCCAAAAAGATGAGTCATTGTGAAGTTTTGATCTAATTAACAGTCAGTCTGTTAATAAAGCAACAAATAAACCATCAGCTGTGTTAGATGATAAACTGCTGCTGTATTGTGTCTTGTTCTCTCCATCAGATGTCTGTGAACTCACAGTGGACACAAACACAGTGAACACAAACCTCAAACTGTCTGACAACAACAGGAAGGTGACATATGTGTCAGAGTATCAGCCATATCCTGATCATCCAGAGAGGTTTGACTGGTGGCCTCAGCTGCTGTGTAGAAATGGTCTGACTGGTCGCTGTTACTGGGAGGTCGAGTGGAGAGGAGGGGTTCATATATCAGTGAGTTACAGAGGAATCAGCAGGATAGGAGACAGTGATGACTGTTGGTTTGGAGGGAATAATCAGTCCTGGAGTCTGAAGTGTGATGATGGTCGTTACTCTGTCTGGCACAATAACAGAAGAACAGACCTCTCCTCCTCCTCCTCCTCCTCCTCCTCCTCCTCCTCCTCTGTCTCTAACAGAGTAGCAGTGTATGTGGACTGTCCTGCTGGCACTCTGTCCTTCTACAGAGTCTCCTCTGACTCACTGATCCACCTCCACACCTTCAACACCACATTCACTCAACCTCTTTATCCTGGGTTCTGGTTCTGGCCTGGTTCCTCAGTGTCTCTGTAGGAGGGGGACTCACACACACACACCGCTCACACACACAAACACACACACACAGACACACACAAACACACACACACAGACACACACTCTCTCTCACACACACACACACACTCCCCCCCCCCCCCCCCCCCCCCACACACACACACACACACACAGTCTCACACACACACAGACACACACATACACACACACACACACACACATACACACACACACACACTCTCTCTCTCTGTAAATCACAGTAACAGAAATGGGTTAGTTGTGTTGTCTCTTCTTGGTCAATGTGCTGCACATCAGTGGTTTTAAATCTCTTTAAATATGTTTTGAACGTTCAGATTTCAGTTTTCTGAACTTTGTGATCTGATTGTTTTCTCACAACAATCAGCCTGTATATACAATAAAATCAGGCTCCACACACACATGCATATAGATCATCATAATTATGATCTTTGTTCAGACAGCTTTTATTTAGTTGATTTGTGGTTCATCATTGAAGTTTCTCATTTGTCTTCTTTGAGTTATTATCTGTAAATATGTGTAAATGAGTGGATAGAGCTGCTGCTACGTGCAGACGGACCTCCATTACAAAATCTCCCTGTAGAGTCGAAGAGCCAAAGACTTTCTGTCAACACTTCATTATCTCACATCATCTGTCAGAATAAACATTTGACTTTCTCATTCACGTGTCTCTCCTGATTGAAATAACGTCTTTTCACATCACTTTACATTACAGACATCACAGCAGACGAGCTGCATGGAGACACCTGATGTTTAAATCATCTCCAGCTGCTTCAGTTGTTCAGCAGAACGCTGCAACTCTGTTTTACTGTGAAGGTCCAGAAATGTTCTGTGGACTACGAGACTTCACCTGACTTTATATCATCAGGAGGAGATGATGGCTGAGCCTGACTTTATATCATCAGGAGGAGATGATGGCTGAGCCTGACTTTATATCATCAGGAGGAGATGATGACTGAGTTTTGACTTTATATCGTTTCTCCTTTCAGATTAAAAACACCCAACACTCTGCAAACATTTTGTCACTGACAGTTGAATATTTGTGTCTATTTGCAGCTTTTCATTAAGTTTTTTTTAAATCTCGACGTGTGAAAATTCATTTTGCTCTCTGTGGAAACAAAACATGGTCACATTAAATTGTATGTTTATTTTCATGCCTCTGAGCTGGAGATAGTCGTGGCCAGAGGCATCATGTTTGAGGGTTTTCCCTCCGTCCGTCCGTTCTTGTGAACACAATATCTCAAAAACAGCTCAAGGGAATTTCTACAGATTTGGCAGAAGCATCCACTTGGACTCAAAGATGAACTGATCAGAATTTGGTGCTCAAAGGTCACTGTGAACTCACAATGTTTATATATATGATAATTAGGACAACAAGGAAAAAGTGATGAAGTTATAACATTTTATATCCAAAGGGTCAAAGGTCAACGTCACTGTGACATCATAATATTCTGCAGTTCAGGAACAGCAACCTGAAAGAAAACTAAACTGTTGGAACCATAAACCAAATTATTAGACGACTCTTAACGCAGGGTGGTGCTAGAAAACCAAAGCTAACACAGAGCATGAATGTCTGAAGCAAACTGGAAATCCATCCAAGGGTTGTGGAGACAACTCCACAACCTCCGTCAGCTGTGTGACTTTCTACATAACAATAGTTTATATGAGAATTTCCAATCAGGTTTGAGAGTGCATCATAGCACCGAAACAGCATTGGTTAAAGTTGTAAATGATCAATCGCATCTGACGAGGGTCTTGTCTCTTTGCTCATCTTAGTAGATCTTAGTGCAGCTTTTGACCTGCTCAACTGCATTGAGCTGGTTCAAGTCCTATTTATCAGAGCGATCTCAGTTTGTACAAGTTAACAATGAATCCTCACTGCATACCAAAGTTAGTCACTGGGTTCCACAAGATTCTGTGCTCGGACCAATACTATTCACTTTATATTCGCTTCCTTTAGGGGATATCATTAGAAAACACATTAATTTTCATTGTTATGCAGACGATACACAATTACACTTATCCATTAATCCAGATGACACTAATCAGTTAGCTAAACTTCAGGCATGTATTAAAGACATATAAAACCTGGTTGAGACAAAACATAAGTTATTGTGCTGGGCCCTAAACATCTTAGAGACACATTATCTAATAATATATCAACTCTGGACATCATTACTTTGGCCTCCAGCAGCACAGTTAAGGATTCTGGGAGTTATCTTTGATCAGGATTTGTCCTTTAACTCCCACAAATAGCAAAATTCAAGGAATGCCTTCTTCCACCAACGGAACATTGAACAGATCAGGAACATCCTGTGTCAAAAAGAAGCAGAGAAATGAGTCCACACTTCTGTTACCTCAAGGCTGGATTATTGTAATTCCCTTTCATCAGGCTACACCAAAACGTCTGTAAAGACACTCCAACTGATCCAGAATGCTGCTGGGTGTGTTTTTTCAAGAACTCGTATTAGAGAACATACTTCGCCCATATTAGCATCTCTGCACTGGCTTCCTGTAAAGTCCTGAATTGAATTCACATACAAAGCCCTTTATGGTCAGGCACCAGCATATCTTAGAGACCTGATAGTACCCTATTAACCCACTTGAATGCTGCTCTCTCAGGACGCAGGGTTACATGTGGTTCCTAGAGTCTAGAGCCATCAAGCTCCTCTCCTGTTGAACCATCTTGCAGTGTCTGTTTGATGGCAGACACCCTCTCTATATTTAAGAGAAGACTTTTTGATAAAGCCTACAGTTAGGGCCTGCACAGGCTCTTAGCTATGCTGCCATAGGTCGAGTCTGCCGGGTGATATCCTGTGATGCACTGAGCTTCTCTGTCTTTCTCTCTATCTGTACACATTCATGTCTCATCAATACATTTTACTGACTCTGCTTCTTCCCCGGAGTCTCTGTGCTCTCTCGTCTCGCAGGTTCCCATGGATGGTGGTTGGCCCTGCTGCCTGCCCTCAAGGTCTCTTCTTCTGGGCCTAACAGCTGCAGAGAGCTGCAAGCTGCATTTGCAGCAGGCCCAAAGAACTTCTCCTCACTGCAGCGACACAAGGTCCTGCCAGTATTCCTGATCAGTTAGCACCAGCAGCTGTCAGCCAACTTCACAATCTGAGGAACACCAAGCAAGTTAGTACCGAACTGCTATCCCTGCAAAGGAAAGGAGCGAACCGCTTCCTCCTCTGCCGACTTTCATCAGTCCATGCACAGCAAGAACAGCATTCAACATGGGAATCCCAGCGTTCTCCTGCAACCACCAGCACCTTTTCTTCAAAGACTGGTAACGTTGAACTGGGCCTAAATAGCATAGCATCCAAGGCTAAGCACAGGACTTTAAACTCTGGTTGATGTAATGCACATGTGTTCAATGTATGTGTGTCCACTGTTTGAGTGTTATTGTGATCTCAGGTCAGGTTTTTGGTAGTTTGCTTTCCTAGACGGCTAATTTGATGTTACTTGGATGATGCTTCACACAGACTCAGGGTCTTTGCATGCAACATAACCATCTTCTATAACCTGGCATCACGTCACACATACACACACACACACACACACACACACACACACACACACACACACACACACACAAACACAAACACACACACACCTTTATATAGTACATGTTAGTTAGTGTGTTTTCATCTTTGTGTAAATAAGACTTTTGAATCTTCAAGCTGCCTATTTAATATTGTACAAGAGTGAATGTTGCCAACCTCGACTCTGTCAAGAACTCCAAAATCCTTCAACCATTACAAATGTTATGGTAATTTTGGTTGTAGTTATTAAGTTAATTATTAATCAGAGTTACAAACAGTTTAGTACCTTTTCTGAGACTGATTTGGTGAATTGACTATATTTTCCCTTCAAAGGATGGTGCAAAGGATGGTGCCCCGAGGTGATCTAATGTAAATTGGATCTTGTTATTAATCATAATTATCCCTGATAATCACTAATTATTATTGAAATTTTACCCAAAACTCCCTATTACTGTTGCATGGAGCACTACATAAATGGTGCCCCGTGTGAGGTGAGCACAACATGACGATGCATTTTAATCCAAGAGGGTTTTTAAAGAGTTTATTAAACTGAAGAGAAGAATGTTCTTCATCATCCTGCAGTTTATCACAAACATTCATATTCAAAAATCATCATTTGGAGATACAAGTGATGACAACCTCTGACAGTGAAGTCCGATCATACAGAGATCATGTTGTTTATGAACAGAAGATGTTACAGTGGTTGTCTTTGTTAAAATGAAGATGTTCTGTTGGGTTTGTTTCACAGATGCAGCTCCAGATGTGCGGACATGACGGCTGTGTCAGTGACGGTGAAGAGAAGATCCAGCTTGAAGAGACGATGTTACAGGTGGGTGTTGATCAGGATTTAAAAAGGGGGGAACAGGATGTGGAGGTAACTCTGTTTGCATTTGGACCCAAGATGACTCAATCTGCTCCTGCTGACAAATAGTGTTACGCAATTTCTAAAGTGCATCAGTATCAATATAAAATGAGAATGATTTATACTTTTCCTGCCACATTCCTGATGTCTGCGTCACCTCCTCCAGTTTCTATTAATAACCCTCCACCATCCTCCACCTTGTTGTGTCTGAGTCTGTTTGTGGGTCCATGAAGCTACAGACAGCCTCAAAGTAACTGACTGACTCACACTGACTGTCGAGTGCCTGTTCAATGTGTGTGCGCTCAAAGATGCCACAGTGATTACAAACTCTACATATTAATGATGTTTATTAAGGATCACATCACAGTGAGACACATACATGATCATACTGTAAGTGGGCTAACTCTGATATATCTGATATCTGATAGATTCAAAAGATGCGCTTCATGTTTATGTATATTTCTATATTAATAACTGTATATATGTTCTGTAATTAGTGAAGCATGAAGGAGTTTACAAACTTTCATTTCATTATACAACCCTGTGTTGGAGCCATATATGGTTCTCTGTCTCCATCATGTGGCCAGTGGAGCACATTACAATAAACAGGAGGAGACGCGTGTCAGGTGACAATAAAACAGCCCCATCTGCATTCTGCAGTGTGTCGCTCAAAGGTCCAATAAGATGTTTCTTCTTTCATAAATTGAGTGTAAATGGTGAAATCAGTGTAAACAGTGTTCAAACAGCTGCTAAATGTTGGCAGGTCAGACTTTAGCACTTTAGACACAGAAGCAGACAGGCTGGTGCAGCCATGCTGCCACAAACTGACACTTTTTACAAGGAAACAAACAACTTACTGTTTTCATTTAATGCTGAATTTACAAGAAGGAGAGAATGATTCAGAATTTGTGGTAGCCATTCTCAGTGGACAAAGCAGAGCTCAAACGTGTTCAAACAGGACCGCATCAGCCCTCGCGTGCTGAAGACCTGTGCCAGCCAGCTCTGTGGAGTTCTCCAGCACCTCTTCAACCTGAGCCTCCACCTTCAGAGAGCGCCAGTGCTTTGGAAAACATCCTGCCTCATTCCAGTGCCCATAAAAGGACGTCCTGTGGCACTGGGTGACTACAGGCCGATTGCACTGACCTCTCACATCATGAAGGTCATGGAGAGGCTAGTGTGCCCATCACAGGACCCCCTACAGTTTGCATATGCAATCATCTACCTGCTGCAGGAAGCCTACTCCTCCCTGGATAGACCCAACACCACTGTCCACGTCATGTTCTTCCACTTCTCCAGCACCTTCAACACCATCCAGCCCAGGCTGCTGAAGGCCAAACTGGAGAACACGCGGGTGGATTCTCCCCTCGTCACATGGGTCGATGAATATCTGACGGGTGGACCTGTGAGATTACAGAACTGTGTGTCTGACCGTCTGATCAGGAACATCGGCGCCCCCCAGGGAACTTTGCTGTCTCCCTTCCTCTTCACCACCTACACTGCAGACTACACTGGTCGGCAATTTTGTTAAGTGGTGCGGGGAGAACCACCTGCAGCTGAACGTGGTGAAGACGAAAGAGATGGTGGTGGACTTCAGGAGGAACAAGCCCTCGCCCTCTCCAGTCTGCATTGGTAGGACAGATGTTGACATTGTGGACTCATACAAATACCTGGGTGTGGTGCTGGACAATAAACTGGAGTGGTCCACAAACACGGAGGCAGTCTACAAGAAGGTCCTGATCTGGCTTTACTTCCTGAGGAGGCTCAGGTCCTTTCATGTCTGTAACCAGATGCTCCAGATGTTCTATCAGTCTGTAGTTGTGAGCACCATCTTCTTTGCTGTGGTGTCCTGGGGTGCAGGCATCAAAGTGAAGAACGCCAACAGACTGAACAAACTTATGAAAAAGACAGGGTCTGTTGTTGGTTCTGAGCTCGTCACCCTGGAGGAGGTGGTGGAGGACAGGATGCTGACAAAACTGCTGGCAATCATGGACAATGTCTCTCACCCCCTCCACAAAACTCTGGACAAGATTAAGAGCAGCTTCAGCAACAGACTCATTCAACCTGCTGCCCAAAGGAACGGCACAGGAAATCATTGCTACCTGGTGCCATCAGACTTTATAACGCTCACTCCACAACACACAAATCATTTTTGCACTTTATTTATATTTTCAATTATTATTAATGTAAATAAAACTGCACCTTATGTTCCACTTACCTTTACTCCTCGATACCTCAGCATTTTATTTTATTTACCTCAGTATGTTATGTTATTTCATAACTACTTAAGCATTTTATTGTATATAGTACTTTATTGTTTCTATATTTGCCCTTGTATTTTGATTGTATTTGCACTTGAATGTACCTGCTGCTATGATAAACTAATTTTCCCTCTGGGATTAAAGTTATCTATCTATCTATGAGTACATCTGAGGGCCAAAAAGGTAAATATGTTTCCAAGCAGTCAGAGGGACATGTAGCCTCTGTGTTAAGGTACAATATCAGGGAACAGTGTGTGTTGAGCCAAATACAAACAAATGTTAAAATAAATGTTAAAGTAAAAATATGAATTTTACTCTGAGAAGGGTTGAAGGTTTTAAATGTTTCTTTGAACTTGTAGACAAAGGTGGTGAAGCCTTAAAATAAAAATAATCAAAGTTTTGTAAGTAGATTTTTATGGATATGAAAACTTGTAAAACCAAAGATTGAGTCATTGTTGTGTGTCAGGAGCTGAATCCTGAGTAAAGACTCACACTGAAACAAACCCTGGACCTGTTGTTCATGAGCTTCATTCTAGTGTTTTTCACATGAAGAAATCAGGAGGACGTTTGTTTTCATGTCTCGCCCTCCTGTGTCGAAATCAAAATCAGGAACTTAGAAAGATTATGAAGACAGAACTTCTGCTTACTTTAGCAAAACGGTCCAGTAACAGTAAACCAGCTTCACTTCTCTCTCCATCTCTACCTTCCTGTCTCTGTGTGACGCACATGATTTCTGCCTGCAGACAAAAAGGTAAATGTGTTTTTTTAATGTGACTTCTTCATGTGTGATTTGTGTCTTTTCTCTTGTAAAGACTCGTGTTATCAGACTGTTTGTGTCTTCATTAGTTTGACACAATCATCACTGAAGACGAGGCTGCAGCTCGACGTTCAGCTCAGTCAGGAAACAAACAGCCGAGACATTTTAAATCTACAGCACTGCAGCTTCCTCTCAGTCTGACCTGTTGTTGCTTCTGAGTTACACTGAAGTTAAATGAGAAGAGATTTAAATCCTCCAGCTGTGTGTCAGCAGCTTGTTTCTGTCTCTGTCTCTGTTCTGTTTCTGTTTCTTTTGATTGGTAATATCTGCTTAAAGGAGCCAGTTGACATCAAACAAAATAAATAAAATAGAATAGAATAGAATATTCTTTATTGTCACTATACACATGTACATGAAATTGTGTGTGGCATCCTCTTCAGGTCAATAGAAACAAATAGTGCAAAGTAAGAAAGGTAAACTATACCAAATAAAATATATAGTTAAATATACACATATATACAGTAAAAAAAATAATAAGAAAAACAGAATAGAAATATATAAATATATACTGTATACTGTATACAGTAGACAGAGGTAGCAGCTTTGACAGTGTAATTGTGCAAAACAGTGGTGGTGCAAGATAGTGCAAGTGTGTCACCAGTTTCTGTGGGTGGGATTGTTCATTATGGGGGTGGATGGAGGTCACAGCTCTGGGGTAGAAGCTGTTTCTCAGTCCGTTGGTGGTGGATTTTATTGTCCTGAACCGTCTGCCTGAAGGCAGCGGTTCGAATAGGGAGTGTCTGGGGTGTGTACAGTCCTTACAGATGTTGAGGGCTTTTTTCTTCAGCATGGCAGCATAAACAGTGTCCAGTGTAGGAAGCTCCATCCCAATGATGCACTGGGCTGCTTTAACCACACGGTGCAGGTCTTTGCGTTCGGCAGCCGTGCAGCTGGCTTACCACACCATTGCGCAGTTGGTCAGGACGCTCTCGATGGTTCTCCTGTAATGGTTGACCGACAGTTTCTGTGGGAGCTGGGCCTGTTTCAGCTTCCTGAAGAAAAACTTGTCTCTGTTGGGCCTTTTTGACAAGCTGTGAGGTGTTCGAGGTCCATGTTAGCTGCCTCGACACGGTGACTCCAAGGAACTTGAGGTCGTCGACACATTCCACCTCATTACCATGTGTATGTGGAGGGGGAGGTGGTCTCTTCCTTTCGTTCTCCTGAAGTCAACAATCAGCTCCTTTGTCTTGGAGGTGTTAAGGACCAGGTTGTTGTCCTCACACCACCTCTCAAGATAGTTCACCTGAAGCTACAGTTACAGTTAAAGTTACAGTGTCTGTGCAGAAGTTTGTACACAATACACACAATCTGTGTATATAATAATTTCTTTTCAGTATTTTACAGATTGATCTCAGTCCAGTTTGTTTTAATAACAGCTGTAGTCCAGGTGGATTTCTTTGTGCAGTCAGAAGTATTTGAACAGATTTTCATCCTGAGCCGAGAGTCTGCTCAGCTTTAATGTAACAAAAAGAAATCAACTTCCAGTCCAAACACTGTGCTTCTTTCTTTAATAATAAGAAGATGATGAACTTTACTTATATATCACCTTTACAAAGTGCTTTGACAAACAAGCTCAGTAAGACAACATTACAGACCACGACCGCTGCAGGAATCAAACTGCCTCCTGACGTGACACCACGAGAACAACCTGGTGAAGCTCAGAGATCATTCTGGGTTTTGGTTTCACATGACTCTGTTAAGTTTAGAAGAGCTTTATCGTCATGGTTACATGGTCAGTGAATGATGGGGGTCATGTTATATATGTATATGAGGTTGACTGTTGACAGGAAGCAGGAAGTGAGCAGCTGCCTCTGGTGTTAAACTGTGGTGGTTCCACGCTGTCCTCCTCTGTCACATGACTTCCTCTGCTCATGAGCAGGGCATGCAGAGCAAGTTTAAAGAGGCCCGAGTTTATAAAACGGGATTTTTGCAAACATTTCAATAAATATTTGTTAAAGGGATATTACAAGGTACGTAACATGATACGTACCTTTTTATGAGTAATCCATCGCCTGTCATGGACAGTTCAGTGGGTGGACCCAGGGGTCGAGTTATAATCTGAGCTTTGTTGGTCTCTAGATGAACTAACCCTAACCAACGTTAGGACGCAGACAGACAGGTGCGTCCTGAGAGACAGACTGGTTGGTTTTCCCTCCGTCCTCAGTGATCCGATCATTAGTGAACAGCTTCAGGCCCGTCAGTTCACACCTGACCTTAAACGTGTCTTGACATTCATACATGTAACAGATGAAATCAGTTCAAACAGCTGCTGGGAGGTAAGATGCACTTTAACCATGAACAACAGACAGGCTCTTACAGCGATGACACGTTTCACAAGTAAAGAAACATCTTAATGTATTTTATTTAAAGCTGAATTTACAAGAAGGCACCAGAGATTTAAAATGTGCTGCAGCTGTTTCACAAACTGTATTAAGTTTCTCCTCGTGAGGCAACAACTGGTAAAATCATGCACTTTGTTAAGGGAGTCTGGGATATGACTGATACTAGTGACTTCACTTCATTACTAAGTCCATGTCCGTGACTTTAACACACGTACACAGCTTCTCTTCTCTCTCTGTCTCTACCTGTCACTTCCTGTCTCTGTGTGACTCACATGATTTCTGCGTCAACAAAAAGGTAAATGTGTGTTTTTAATGTTACTTCTTCATGTGTGATTTGTGTGTTTTCTCCTGTAAAGACTTGTGTTATCAGACTGTTTGTGTCTTCATTAGTTTGACATCACATCACAGTAAAAACTGTTGAAATGTGTGAGAGGTGTCGAGCTCGTTGGTCGACAGGATCAACCAGTGCAAATAAGGAAGAACAACAAGGCTCTTCATTGTTTTCACATTTTCATGTGAATTGTAAAATGTTCAGTCAGACTCAACGTCCCGTTTGTCTCCTCAGGAAAGATTTAGTTGTGTAGAAACAGTGAATTCATTTGGACACAACTTCTGTCTTTATTAATAAGAAACTAGTTGAGAGGCAGGGACCAGATTCTCTGTTGAACCATTCAAACATGGACTCACATGAAGAACTGAAGCTCTGATGTTTCTATTATGATCCAGACACTCTGCTGAAAAGCACAAAGCAGCCACAGCAGTATGAGACAAACTGACAGTGTGAGTGAGCGGCCATGGGAGGTTAATACTCCTCAGCAGGGTTCTGATCCAGAAGAATCACATCAACAACAACTGCTGATTCTTTCACGGTTCTGTTTCCTCCAATAATCTGAAGAGTTGTGCAGCCGGACAGTCCAGTCTCTTAGTCCACCAACAAGAATGATATTATTTCTGAACCAAACATTAATGGTGTTGTTACTGAATGAAAACAGAGCAAACATTTGAAAGAGGTAGCTTTATTGTAAATGTGTGTCAGATCTCTGCTGGTTGGTTTCAGTCCACCTCTCTGTCTCTTTGTTGATGCACTTTGTGTTTGTCACATGTTGTCATGAGTTTACAGACTGTTCTCTCTCCCTCATTCATAATCAGCCTGTTTTTCTTTCTCTTCTTCTTTTCGGGCTTCATTGTTCCTGCAGTTTGGACTCTGGATCTCTGTCAGTGTGTCTAACTGCTGTGAAATCTCTCCCATCAGAGCGCTGACTGACAGACCTTCTGTAACACTGACACCTGCTGCTGACTGGCAGCACTACAGCTCACACTGGGTTTCTGCTCTCACGTCATTGACGCGTCTGGATTTGTATTTGAAGGTATGAGGATGTGACGGCTGTCGGTCAGATGAACACAGACACCAGCAGCGTCTGTCAGAGTCTGCAGACGAAGGAAGAATGACTCTTTGACCTCATCTGGACTTTAACAGGTGAGAACTCTGACAGGTAACGTGACACACCTTTGATGAAGAAACTACAACATGAACTTGTGGATGAGAGCAGTGATGAACTGAATGAACACTATTTTAAGTTCTGAATATTCATGAATTAACTCACTAGTTATTCTATGAAATGTGACTTTCTCAACAAAATGAGTCTTTTCATGTTTTGTCCAATTTAATTTACTGATGTTAATCTGAGCTGACTTTACTGCTGAGAGATGAGGGAGTGTCAGGTCCTGCTGTGTGTTTTATCACTCTTATCACCACATCATCTCCCAACATGTAAAAGTCACGTTAGCTCACAGTTTTGTGCGAGAGAGCCGTGTTGTAATGTTGCTTTACAGCTTTATTGTCCAGCCGAGGCCTGAAAATAAACATTATTAGACTTTAAATGTGTTCAAGCTGCAAACTCACCATTATGTTCAGTCTTGGTGTCCACAGGGGCGTCATGTGACACAAGAGCACAGGGCGCTTCCCAGCTTTGAACACTTGACCAAAACAGGCTTCACCGTCCGACAACCACACAAACACTCACTGGCTGCACCTGATTGGACGAATGCCACTCGTGAGCCATGTATATTTAAAACTGGACCAACATGGTGTCTCGTTTGTTACTGTCCTGTTGACGTAGCTCGCACACTGATCTGATACTAACAGGTGGAGTTAAAACACTGCAGACCTCTGATTGGTCAGTCCGTACAACCAGGGTCGTCAGAGTGTGGTCAGAAAAGAGAGAGAGTCAGAAAAGAGACGATGACTGCGAGCAGAGCAGAGAATAAAAAGGTTAGCAGTTTGTGTCTGTTGTCAGTGCAGGTCGCAGTGTGTCAGATAATAAATGCAGCAGCTTCTCAAGAGTTAAGACCGGTCTTCACTGATGTTTCCCAGCTGCTGGAAGCCTGGCTGCTTTTCCTTCAGGTGATAACACTGCCTGTCTTTAGCAGGAAGCCACGATGACTCCAGAGGACATTTTCAACACTCTGGAGGATCTAAAAGTCAAAGAATTCAAGGATTTCAAATGGTATCTGAAGCAGTCTGACATCCTGGAAGGCTACCAACCCATCAAAGAGTCCAAGCTGGAGAGTGCAGAAATACGGGACACAGTGGATCTGATGGTGAACACCTTCACACTTGATGGAGCTCTGAAGGTGACCAAGAAGATTTTAGAGAAGATACAGAGGAATGACCTGGTGCAGAGTCTGTCAGCCAACAGCTCAGGACCAGAAGGTCAGTCACATTTTTTTATTTTCAATACCATTTTCAGACGAAGAGAGTCGATGACACAATACTTGTAAAGGAACAGGCCTCTCAGTACAGAAGCTCATTGTTTTCAGCAAAGAAAAACAAAGAGGTCTGATTTCATAATTAGGAGAAAAGGTTGAAGCATCAATAATTGTTATTGGAGAAGATGGAGGTTTGATGGTTTACATAAATAAATATTGTTTAACTGAGCAGAGATTAATCTTAATGGTGCAACAGAGCTCTGCCTAATTTAAAATGTGGATCAACTCATTTTAAACCTAGTTTTACTGAACTCAGATTAGAGCTAATCTTAGATTAAATGAATCCTTGTTGGTGCAACCAGCCATAATCTCTGTCTTCACCTCTCTCTGTGTCAGTGAGTGTCGGTGATGTTGGAGAGACTTCAGAGAACAGAGGACCTTCTTCCTCTCAGAGTGAAGGTAAAGCTGCTGTATTCTCTGGTATGTATGGAAGCCCTGAAAGACAAAGTTTAGTTTTTAGTTTGGAAAAGTTAAAAGTTAGTAAGACTGACTGCATTATAACTGAGTGAAAGCAGAGACAAGAGTACTTGATGAGCTTTAGTTGAAGCAGTATCAGAGTATCTGCAGCTCTGAAAGACATTGCATATAAAGCATTTAATTCAGTTTCTTCAAAAAGACCCTAGAAGTTATTTAAAAGTCTTAAAATCCATCTACAAAGGTCTTGAATATTTTTTTTCTGGGCTACCGTAGACTGTAACATCAGTTTTTAGATTATTTTGTATGTGGTTGTGAGCTGTCAGGAGGATTTAAAACTATAGTGGGACTGTTGTGACAGTGGATTGAGATGAAGGAGGCAGTTAACCATCAGATCTGCATCAAACTCCGTCTCTACTGCAGCTACAGCAATTTACATTTCAGTCTGTGTCGTATTATAAAGGTGCAAAACATCACAAAAATGTCAGAGTAGGAAAAGTTGGTGAATCCACAACAAGAAAATATGATGACTCAGTGAATTCAGTATATGATAACTTACATTCAGCATGTGACTGAAACTCAAGCCTCAAGGGAAGAGATGAAAAACATCAGATCTGTGTGTCGTGATGAGGAGACTGTAACCTTCCTCACATTAATACATCAAACACAAATATTATATCTTCATCATGTTTTCACGTGGTTTTCTATCGTTTGCATGCTCCTCTTCTCCAGTGGTTTATTGGCACGATAGAGGAGAATTTGTGGCCAACTCCTAATATTCTTATAGAAGTATGGTGTCATAGTTGCAGGTGGTCATTTGTAATTTCTTGATTGGCTGCTATTCTTCAGAGGGCGGGTCTTACGTAGTATGAGCAGGCCGGAGGTCAGACAGCAGAGATGGAGTCGAGTGTAGAGGAAGAAGAGATCAGAGAGCAACTCTTTTCATGGAGGCCATGATGGACACTGAATAATAACCATTATTTCTGAAGCAGTTTTGTTAGCTTGTGTCTGTTTGTCAGACTGAATGAACTGAAACTGACTGTCAGCTCAGTGCATGGTTTTCAACTGAGAGGTGGGGTTTACCCGACCATGAAGTCAAAGTGGTTGATAACTGAGGACTGAGCGGAGTGACAGTGGAAAGCGAGCTGAGCTCATCCATGGTTCAGATAAGGCCTGCATCCTTTTTGTTGAGTGGAAACCAAAGAAACCAGATCAATAATGGCCTGTATGGAGCCACCAGGCTCAGTTATAATAAAAAACAGTACTACCGGTCTTTATGTGGGGCGGTTTAAATGATATTGGCAATCATCAAGTGATTCCCCAAAACAAGAGAGAGTGAAATATATTAAAGGTGTGCACTTCTGGGCCTACAAGAGCTTACTGTAACACAATTACAAGTATCAGGGAATAGTTTCCATTGACATCTTGCTCCAACTGTAAATTCAAAATCCTGCTTGTCAGTTGTTTTTTGTTTCTATTTGTCACTCAGATGAGATCGTTCCAGTACCAAAGCCACAACCCATCTCATATTACCAAGACATGCTTCAGTCAAACCTCGAGGATAGGTTTAATTGTGCACAAGAGGGGTGGGCACGGAGGAAGGAACCTCTGGTTGATATCTACACAGAGCTCTACGTCACAGCTGGGGATGACGTAAACATCAACAAACAGCATGAGGTCATTCAGATGGAGGTGAAGCCAACAACAGAGGAATCAATTAAACCCTGTGAAATGTTCAAACCCCCCTCTGGTAAAGAAAGATCCATAAGAACAGTTCTGACCAATGGAATCGCCGGAATTGGCAAAACATTTCTTGTCCAGAAGTTTGTGTTGGACTGGACTAACAAAGAAAACAATCGAGACGTGCATCTCATATTCCCCTTTACCTTCCGCCAGCTGAACTTATGGAAGGATGAAAAGTTAAGTTTGGCAACGCTCATTCATGAATGTATCACAGAGACCAGAGGCATCAAGGAAGAGGCTCTGAATCACATCTTTACAACTCTGCAGTCATCAGGAAACAAAAAGTATGACAGAAGTAAATTCAAACTAGTGTTTGTTTTGGATGGACTGGATGAGAGCCGCCTTCAACTGAACTGTTCGACCAATAAAAACAAAGAAACAGACTTTGATGTTACAGAGTCCACCTCAGTGGATGTGCTGATGTCAAACCTCATCAAGAGAAATCTGCTTCCCTCTGCTCGCCTCTGGATAACCACACGACCTGCAGCAGCCAGTCAGATTCATTCTGATTTTGTTGACGTGGTGACAGAAGTCAGAGGGTTCACTGACCCACAGAAGGAGGAGTACTTCAGGAAGAGATTCAGAGATGAGGAGCAGGCCAGCAGAATCATCTCCCACATCAAGACATCACGAAGCCTCCACATCATGTGCCACATCCCAGTCTTCTGCTGGATCACTGCTACAGTTCTGCCCAAACAAAGAGAGGGAGGAGAGCTGCCCAAGACCCTGACTGAGATGTATGTAGAGTTCCTGAGGTTTCAGATTCACCAGACAAATGAGAAGTTTGACCAAAACACGTGCATTCAGTACATTAAGTCATTAGCAAAACTGGCTTTCCAGCAGCTGGAAAAAGGCAACCTGATCTTCTATGAAACAGATCTTAAAGAGAGTGGCATTGATGTCAGAGGAGCCTCAGTGTTCTCAGGAGTGTTCACAGAGATCTTTAAAGAGGAACGTGGAAGGAAGAGTGATGAAGTCAAGATGTTTAGCTTCATCCATCTCAGTGTTCAGGAGTTTTTGGCAGCTTTGTATGTAGAGATGTCACTCATTAACAAAAACAAGAATGTGATGTCAGAGCTAGCTCAAACTATCGGCAAACATGTGAGAATGGTTTTCAGCAAAAAGTCTGTGACAAATGTCCACAGGTTTGCTATTGACGAGGCCTTACAGAGTCCAAACGGACACCTAGACTTGTTCCTCCGCTTCCTCCTGGGTCTTTCACTGCAGACCAATCAGACTCTCCCTCAAGGCCTCCTGGAAAAGGAAACAAGCTCACAGACCAATCAGAAAACAGTGAAGTACATCAAGGAGAAGATCAGTGGGAATCTGTCTCCAGAGAGAAGCATCAATCTGTTCCACTGTCTGAATGAACTGAATGATGGTTCTCTAGTGGAGGAGATCCAACAGTACCTGAGATCAGGAAGTCTCTCCACAGATGAACTGTCTCCTGCTCAGTGGTCAGCTCTGGTCTTCATCTTACTGTCATCAGAAGAAGATCTGGACGTGTTTGACCTGAAGAAATACTGTGCTTCAGAGGAGGCTCTTCTGAGGCTGCTGCCAGTGGTCAAAGCCTCCAACAAAGCTCTGTAAGTGAACAGATCACTGATAGTTACCGTATCTAGTGTCAACACTTAAAAGTCTTCTTGATTTTAATTTATTGATCAATTGAAAAACTTGCATTGTTTCATTAGTTTCATTGTACCTATGCACATTAATGCAGCCATGAAAGAAAAAAATCTGTCGCACTTTAATTATTTTAAAGGTGGGTGAGTCATTCTGGAGAAGGATTTTTGATATTTCAACAAATAGCCAAACAAATTCACTGATGCACATTGCCAAGGCAAGGCTGCTAACAACTGGGCTAGCTTGCATAGAAGTGGCTTTCGCTTTGACATAGCTGAAGCAAAAACAAATTATAAATAAAAAATATTGAAGCACACAGTTACGGCATCCTAAAGACAACAGAGTCAAAACGAAAACATTTTGCTGAGATTGTTCTTGCAAAACTAGAGTGACTGCAGACTTAATATTTTGTATTTTTAAGGGTGTCACGATTTTACATCAATAACCGATCAGAATGAGCCTAATTAATTGCACAATCAAAATCAAAATGCAGTATCAACAAAATAGTCTGTTCAGTATTTCATTTGAGATTGGGACAACACGACACCGTTTGTTTCGAGCCCTACATGAGACATGAGAGCTAACAGAGGTAACAGCTGACGGAGCTAAAAGCTTCCAGTGGAGCTAAACACACACAGCAGTACTGAGAGTTCAGAGGAACATTAAGTGGTAAACACTGAACTGCAGTTTGATATGACAACACAACACGTTTACACAAAATGAATGTACTGAAGGATTTTAGCCGAGTACTGTTTGGAGGTAAAAGTACCTTGAGTTTGAAGTTACAGGCAATTTACATCAGTGTACATTTTATCAATCTTCTGACAGAGATGAAAGTAACCTGGTACAAGCAGTGACCAGGTGGTGGAGCAGTAGCTTCAGAACAAAGACCTCAAAGACTGAGACAAGTGAGAATGAGACAGACTTCTTCCCAAAATCTCTCTCTGTTACTAAATTCTGTGTCCTATGTTACTTTTTCTTAATTCTCTTTTAACAGTGTTTAGATAACTTCTTGTTTTGTTTTAAACCTTTTTCTGTCTTTAAATTGATATAAGGTAAATACAATTATTTATTTCCTCAGCATTTTAATGGTGGTTTTATTATGTCACTATTAACTAACAACTATAGATGACAATAAGGTAAAGAAACCTTTTGATCAGTGATCAGTGATCAGTGAACGGTATCGGTCGATACTGCTTCCAGCCATCAATGATATGCCCCAAAAATCCTGATCGGAGCATCCTTAGCTTAGTTTCCTATTGTTGACATTGTGGCAGCTTTAACTTCTGGAGACAGTAGAGAGAGTGTTGTGGGTTGTTACTGCTGATTTCAGCATGTTACACCAGAGAATTTGCTGTCAGCTCTTCAGTTGCAGATACATACGTAATGTGTCTCAGTTTCTCCAGTACACACTTTGAATATCTTGGCAAACTAAAAGATAAGATGAATGTCCATAGACAAGTAATTTAATCTGACACACAAAACACAAACATGACATGGACAGCGAGTTGAACGTGAGGATATAATCACTGAAATTGATAGAAGTAGAATGGTTGACCCTCCTGAACTTTTCACAACTGTGTAATGAAAAACACTAATTGTCTAAACATCTATTGATCACCTTAGACTCTCGATTGTACGACTCATCAAAACAATAACAGTTTCTACAGAAATGTGATGTATTTTGTATTGTGGATGACAGAAACAGTATCACTAACTCTTTTTCAGGTTGAGTGGCTGTAATCTGTCAAAGAGAAGCTGTGAAGCTCTGTCCTCAGTTCTCAGCTCCCAGTCCTCTAGTCTGAGACATCTGGACCTGAATAACAACGACCTGCAGGATTCAGGAGTGAAGCCGCTGTCTGTTGGACTGAAGAGTCCACACTGTAAACTAGAGACTCTCAGGTCAGGATTATAAAAGACATGTACAGAGTGAACCATAACTGTTCCTTTGTGTTGTCATTGGTCTCCTGTCATTTTACCAGTTTTCTTTGAAGACACTGCTCCGAAACTGAGTGTATCAAAATACAATTGAAAGTTAAATCAAACGGAGAGAAAAGTCTTCACATGTCCTCTACATTTCTTTTTCAGGCTGAGTGGCTGTAATCTGTCAGAGAGAAGCTGTGAAGCTCTGTCCTCAGTTCTCAGCTCCCAGTCCTCTAGTCTGAGACATCTGGACCTGAATAACAACGACCTGCAGGATTCAGGAGTGAAGCCGCTGTCTGTTGGACTGAAGAGTCCACACTGTAAACTGGAGACTCTCAGGTCAGGATTAAAAAAGACATGTACAGAGTGAACCATAACTGTTCCTCTATGATGTCATTGTTCTCCTGTCATTTTACCAGTTTTCTTTTCAGACACTGCTCTGTAAGCAGATTGTATCAAAATACAATTGCAAGTTAAATCAAACAGAGAGAAAAGTCTTCACGTGTCCTCTACATTTCTTTTTCAGGCTGAGTGGCTGTAATCTGTCAGAGAGAAGCTGTGAAGCTCTGTCCTCAGTTCTCAGCTCCCAGTCCTCTAGTCAGAGACATCTGGACCTGAGTAACAACGACCTGCAGGATTCAGGAGTGAAGCCGCTATCTGTTGGACTGAAGAGTCCACACTGTAAACTGGAGACTCTCAGGTCTGACTTCGGTTTCTGTGAAATGACCACTCAAATGTTGCTTGGCATCTGGTTAAAATGTGCTTAAGATACTGCATATCAAATATTGTAGGAGTTTTGGACATTGTGTATTATTCTTAAAAGGTATAAAATGCCCTTCGGAGATTAAATCATTTATGTTAATGTACAGTAAAGTTATATTCATCAATCACCATGTCAACTCTAATCTGTCTTGTTTTTTTCATCAATTGTGCATGAAATGTTTAATACAACAGGTGTCAATGACAGACAGAATTTTATCAAATTACTTTGTGTTGCCCCTCAGCTCTATGAATTGTTGAATTTCACAGCCCTGTTTTGGTGTTCGTTTTTTGTTTTTTCACTTTCCTCAACTTTACTGTTGGATTCAGTCTCGCTGCTCTCATCAGCATCTTTTCTTCACTTGAGAAGTTTGTCGGATAACAGTGTCATGTGGTTACAGAGCTTTTCCAGTGCAGCTGGCTGTATTTACAATATTTTTCTGATGTCACATCACGTCTGCTGTCAATTTTATTTATAAAGCCCAAAATCATTTTCACATTGCTTCAGTGGGCTTTACAATCTGTACCGTGAGCGACTTCCTCTGTCTTTTGACCCTCGACTGTGAGGAAAAACTTCCCATATTTAAAAAAATCTTTTGACAGGGAAAAAAACACCAGGAAGAGGAGGATCCTTCTCCCAGTACCAACAGACAGGAAGTAGATGTTGCGTGCACAGAAAAACAAAAGCACAGTTCACAAAATTCCTGTCTCTACACATTTATAAATATACATTGTCCATTGTGCGTGTGTGCATGTGTGTGTGCGCGCGTGTGTGTGTGTGTGTGTGTGTGTGTGTGTGTGTGTGTGTGTGTGTGTGTGTGTGTGTGTGTGTGTGTGTCTCCAGGCTGTCAGGCTGTCTGATCACAGAGGAAGGCTGTACTTCTCTGGCCTCAGCTCTGAGATCCAACCCCTCCCATCTGAGAGAGCTGGACCTGAGCTACAATCATCCAGGAGACTCAGGAGTGAAGCTGCTGTCGGCTGGACTCGAGGATCCAGACTGGAGACTGGAGACTTTCAGGTAAGAACAGACAACAAGAGCTCACACACTGTTTCTCTGTCACACCGACAAGCTGAGGACTGTTGGTTCACAGTCTGAACCAGCAGCACTGCTGATAACAGTGAAGACAGTACCAGGCCGGACACACTGGCTGTGTGAGCAGCATGTGTGACAAAATGGCGTGAGTCGTGCTTGTCACTTGAAAGAAGTCTCTATGCAAAGTTCACACACATCAAGGAATACTTAAGACAATTTACACATCCATTCAACGTCATTGCAATATCGGAAACATGCATCAATACAGAGAAAGTTGTGGACTTTGAACTGGAGCGCTATGAATTTATGCATGTGGATCGAAAAAACAAAGGTGGGGGAGGAGTAGCTTTCTATGTGGACAACAATTTGAACTTCAGGGTGTCAGAAAACATTATGACTGTTAATATAGACTGGAGTGCATAAAGACAAAGACAAAAACAAAAGTGCACTAATTAGCTACATATATAGGACACCAGGGTCCAATATTGAATTGTTCAAAGACTGGACAAGAAGACGAGAGGGTTATGATCGGTGTAAACTATGACTGGCAAGGGGCTGGATCCAACATATACCTCAAAATGCTGGAGTGCTAACAGCAGAGCAAGGGTCTCCTTCTCTATTGTAGAGTTGTTCAGTTGGTGCGTATTGAACTTACGTGAGAAATAACACACCGGATGGTCAACTCCATCAGCATCCTCCTGCAGCAGGACCGCCCCAGCTCAAACACCGCTGGCATCCACCTCCAGCTTAAACGGTCTGGAGATGTCAGGACCAGCGCGCACAGGAGCATGACTTAACAGGGACTTCACACTGTCAAAAGCATACTGACATTCATGAGACCACTTAAAATCTGACTTAGGGTTTAGTAGACTGGTAAGCGGTTGGACGATGGTGGAAAAGTTTCTGCAGAAACTCCTGTAGTACCCAGCCATGCCCAGGAAGCTGCGAAGGGCTTTTCTGGAGACCGGGACGGGACAGTTTGTTATTGCAGATACTTTGGCGTCCACAGGGCGCACCTGACCCTGGCCCACCTGTCTCCCTAAATAGGTGACAGTGGCCTTTCCAAAGTCACATTTCGCCAGATTCAACATGAGGGATGCTTCCGAGGCGCGTGAATACTTGCTCAAGTATCTTTTTGTGTTCCTCCCACGTGATGGTGTATACAATTAGGTCATCCAAATATGCGTTGCAATTAGTCAGCCCCGCTAAAACGGTATTTACCAGCCTTTGGAAAGTGCCAGGCGCGTTGCACATACCGAATGCTATGACGGTGTATTGCAAAAAGTAGTCGGGAGTCACAAAAGTTGAAATTCTGGAGGCGTGGTCGGTTAAGGGCACCTGCCAGTAACCTTTGAGCAGGTCTAGTTTGCTGACGTATATGGCTAAGCCCAAGTTATCAACACAGTCCTCCATCCGAGACAGGGGATATGAGTCGGGGAATGTAACAGCATTCACCTTTCGGTAATCGGTTATAAAACATGGAGAACCATCCGACTTATTCTCTACCAGACAGGGAGAGCTCCAGGAACTGGAACTGTGTGTGGCTAAGCCGTGTTGTAGCAAGTACTCGGCCTCCCTTTTCATCACCTTCCGCTTTACTGGATTTAACCAGTAAGGATGCTGTTTGATGGGCTTGGCATCCTTTACATCAATATCATGCTTGAGAACGGTAGTTCGGGTTGGAACATCACTAAGGATGCATGGAAAACGGTCTACCAACTCGAGTATATCAGCTGCTGCACCTCTGACAGATGTCCTAATTGAGCTGGCAAAACTTTTACCATCTCGGAGTTTGGTAAACGGGCACTATGATAAGTGGAATGACTTGTCATTAAATCTTCGTCGGACGAATCAGCAGTGCTGTCTGTTACAATCAACGCGCAACTGCTGGGGACTACACGTGATGGAGGATTTTTTCTTGCAGGGCTTTTCTTGGACCATGGGGCGTGTGCGCAAAAACGAGCTCCGCAGGACTGAATCCTAAGGATTCCTGAGTTGCCTCACAGGCCACAAACAACACGAATGGGAATCCTTCATCCCAACTTTTCCCAGTTTATAGGCAATATTTTCGTAGCACAGACTTTAACGTCTGGTGCCACCGCTCCAGCGCGCCTTGGGACTCCGGATGGTATGCACTGGAGACTGCGTGTCGCACGTCAAGAGTTTTGAGAACTTGTTTAAAAAGTTTCAATTGGAAATTTGTTCTTTGATCGGATTGGATTGTGCGTGGGAGGCCGAAGGTGGAAAAAAAATTTGGTCAGGGCTTTTACAACGGAGCTGGCTTTTATTTTGCGCAGCGGGACTGCTTCAGGAAAATGGGTGGCAGTGCACATGATGGTAAGAAGATATTCATTTCCACTTTTGGTCCGAGGCAAAGGCCCAACACAATCTACTATCACTCGCTCAAACGGCTCTCCTAACGCAGGTATCGGATGCAGTGGGGCTGGGGAAATAACCTGATTGGGCTTACCTGCCAGCTGACAAACGTGGCAACACCGACATTATCTAACCACATCAACTTTTAGACCAGGCCAGAAGAAGTGTCTGAGGATGAGTTGATACGTTTTATTTACGCCTAGATGTCCTGCCCATTGACTTTCGTGAGCCACACACAAAACATGATTACAGTACTCAGCGGGTACTACTATCTGGTAGACTGCACTCCAATCTTTGTTAACTGTGGCAGAAGGAGAAAGAGACCATCAACGCTCCAAAATGTTGTCGTTTAGTAAATAAACCACTTTCTCACCCTCGGCTTTCTCACCACAATGAGAAGTTGTTGTGTTTGTGTTGCTGGAGTAAGACTATGGATCAGTATGAATGTGGAGTTAAAAGAATGCACGACCATAAAACAGTTCAAAAAGAAATATAAGGAAAAGATGTTTATGCGCTAAAGGAGTGAGGAAGGTGTTTAAATATCACCAGCTGTTCACTGTTTATTCATCCACTTCATTTTTTACAGATTTTTATGTTGTCTCTGTTTATACAGTGTGTGTGTGTGTGTGTGAGGTGTGTGTCTGTGTGTGTGTGTGTGTGTGTTGGAGTACGCACATGATGCACATTGATATGGGTATTTAATGTAGGAGTAAATAAATAGGCCATTACATGTCATTATATGTATCATGACTACTATAATTATGTCTAATAATTGGGATGATGAATGGGAACAGAGGAATCATGTTTTTGTTTTGTTTTGTTTTGTTTTGTTTTGTTTTTTCTTTTCTCTCGCTTTTCTTTCATTCCTTCACTTGTCTTTGACTGGTGCATGTCTTTCATTTTGTCTGATAATGTTTTTCTCTTTTTTTTATTTACATGTTTGAAATAAACTAAACTAAAAAAGAAAAAAAAAAGACTAACATCACACCACCATCTGCTGCTGTTCATTTAATGACGACTACGATACAGAATTTATGACAAATATAGTTCAGCGATAAATAACCAGAATACAAACTTCAAAGTTCATTATTACTTGTTCTTCATCAGCAGATTGACTTTTCCCAGTTGTCATGAAATTGTAGATATCTAATTTATTTTGGCTCAAAAGTTTATTCTTGGTTTGAGAAACATTTCTTGTTGGATATTTTCTGCATGTCAGTCACATTCTGTCGCTGTATTACATGTCAGCTGTCTGGTAGAAACTCTTTTTATTCAATCATCTTATTACTGATTTCTCATCATGTTTCTAACTGAAACTTGCAGTTGAGGCATATTGTGTATGATGAAGTGAATGCATGCGACTAAAGCTGAGCAGAGAGCAGAAGTTTCTAATCATCTTGTACATTGTGTTCACAGCTTTCTGTTAAGACGACAGTTTCAGCCACAACATGTCAAATACTCAATAACATTAAAACAAGCTGCCTGCAGTTAATAACTGATGTGTTTGACACAAACTGAGCGAGAGAAAGAACAAAAGATCTGTTTCTTAAACTAGTCTGACTGATTTCCAGTTGAAAACAGTTTCATCTGTACAGAGTCCGTCAGTCTGAACTGAACAGAACATCTGTAACCACTGACGTCAACAACAACTAAATATGTCAGCAGACAAGAATGAAGTGTCACAGTTTCCTGAAACATGAATGAAGCTGTATAAAGTTTTATATTTGTGTCTTCTCCTCTGGTCTGTTGACTCTGTCTGCTGTATTTAAAGCTGCTGAGAGGAGCTCACCTGCTGACTCTGCGTTCGTCCTGTTCATTTCTTCAGCCTCTCGTCCACGTCGTGTTTTTTGTTTTTTAAGACCATTATTTTTCTGAGACTGAACCCATTAGTGCCTGCTACTGAGTTTTGTATTTCCTTTGGAAGTGTTGACTGGACTCACACAAATCTGAAGAGTTTTTAAATCGGTCTCACTTCTTGGCTGAAACGTGAGTTTTTCTGATCAAAGGATAATAAGTCATTATCAGTCATACAGCAGGTGAACACATTCACTTGAGGAGCCACTCTTTATCATTTATAATGACTTAACGTTCAGAAATTAACATTCCAACCTGCTGATCTACAATGTACATGAGGTAATGAGAAGATGTGGATGTGACTGAAACTTTCATCGAGCTGCTCGACAGTGAAAGAGGAGACAGTGCAGACAATAGTAATGATGAGGAATTCTGGGAAATTGACAATTTATCAGGGAAGACAGCTGGATAATGTTGCTGAACTGACAATTGTGAAACATGGAATCAAAGAGATAATGTCTTTAGTGGAAGAAGGTTCATTCTGACTTTGTTTCTTCCTCCAGGGTGGAACATGGTGGAGAGCAGAGGCTGAAACCTGGTCTGAGGAAGTGTAAGTGTGTGTTCACTTTGACTGATGAAAACAAGGCAGCACATGTTAAAGTAGTTTAAATCTAAAGCTTGTGTATCTGCATTCAACTGTCAGTTTGAAAGAAGATCCAAAAAGATGAGTCATTGTGAAGTTTTGATCTAATTAACAGTCAGTCTGTTAATAAAGCAACAAATAAACCATCAGCTGTGTTAGATGATAAACTGCTGCTGTATTGTGTCTTGTTCTCTCCATCAGATGTCTGTGAACTCACAGTAGACACAAACACAGTGAACAGACTCCTCAAACTGTCTGACAACAACAGGAAGGTGACATATGTGTTAGAGAAGCAGCCATATCCTCATCATCCAGAGAGGTTTGACTTCTGGTGGCCTCAGCTGCTGTGTAGAAATGGTCTGACTGGTCGCTGTTACTGGGAGGTCGAGTGGAGAGGAGGGGTTGATATATCAGTGAGTTACAGAGGAATCAGCAGGAGAGGAAACAGTGAGGACTGTTGGTTTGGAGGGAATGATCAGTCCTGGAGTCTGAGCTGCTCTGATGATGGTCGTTACTCTGTCTGTCACAATAAGAGAAGAACAGACCTCTCCTCCTCCTCCTCCTCCTCCTCCTCCTCCTCCTCCTCCTCTGTCTCTAACAGAGTAGCAGTGTATGTGGACTGTCCTGCTGGCACTCTGTCCTTCTACAGAGTCTCCTCTGACTCACTGATCCACCTCCACACCTTCAACACCACATTCACTCAACCTCTTTATCCTGGGTTCTGGTTCTGGTCACCAGATTCCTCAGTGTCTCTGTAGGAGGGACACACACACACACACAGATACACACTCACGCGCACACACACACACACACACACACACACACACACACACACACTCTCTGTAAATCACAGTAACAGAAATGGGTTAGTTGTGTTGTCTCTTCTTGGTCAATGTGCTGCACATCAGTGGTTTTAAATCTCTTTAAATATGTTTTGAACGTTCAGATTTCAGTTTTCTGAACTTTGTGATCTGATTGTTTTCTCACAACAATCAGCCTGTATATACAATAAAATCAGGCTCCACACACACATGCATATAGATCATCATAATTATGATCTTTGTTCAGACAGCTTTTATTTAGTTGATTTGTGGTTCATCATTGAAGTTTCTCATTTGTCTTCTTTGAGTTATTATCTGTAAATATGTGTATATGAGTGGATAGAGCTGCTGCTACGTGCAGACGGACCTCCATTACAAAATCTCCCTGTAGAGTCGAAGAGCCAAAGACTTTCTGTCAACACTTCATTATCTCACATCATCTGTCAGAATAAACATTTGACTTTCTCATTCACGTGTCTCTCCTGATTGAAATAACGTCTTTTCACATCACTTTACATTACAGACATCACAGCAGACGAGCTGCATGGAGACATCTGATGTTTAAATCATCTCCAGCTGCTTCAGTTGTTCAGCAGAACGCTGCAACTCTGTTTTACTGTGAAGCTCCAGAAATGTTCTGTGGACTACGAGACTTCACCTGACTTTATATCATCAGGAGGAGATGATGACTGAGCCTGACTTTATATCATCAGGAGGAGATGATGACTGAGCCTGACTTTATATCATCAGGAGGAGATGATGGCTGAGCCTGACTTTATATCGTTTCTCCTTTCAGATTAAAAACACGGTTAAAAGCAAAAAGACGAGGGCAGCTGTCAGCACACAACACTCTGCAAACATTTTGTCACTGACAGTTGAATATTTGTGTCTATTTGCAGCTTTTCATTAAGTTTTTTTTAAATCTCGACGTGTGAAAATTCATTTTGCTCTCTGTGGAAACAAAACATGGTCACATTAAACTGTATGTTATTTTCATGCCTCTGAGCTGGAGATAGTCGTGGCCAGAGGCATCATGTTTGAGGGTTTTCCGTCCGTCCGTCCGTTCTTGTGAACACAATATCTCAAAAACACCTCAAGGGAATTTCTACAGATTTGGCAGAAGCGTCCACTTGGTCTCAAAGATGAACTGATCAGAATTTGGTGCTCAAAGGTCACTGTGAACTCACAACGTTTATTTATATGATAATTAGGACAACAAGGAAAAAATGATGAAGTTATAACATTTTATATCCAAAAGGTCAAAGGTCAACGTCACTGTGACATCATAATATTCTGCAGTTCAGGAACAGCAACCTGATTGGTGCTCGGAGTCAAACAACAGCGAGACGGTGTTTGTCCGTTTTGATCTTCTGTTTGTATGATTCACAGATTTTGTACCATATTTGAGTTGTAAACTAGTAATACAAACAAAACTAACTAAATATCTGCAGTAATAACTGAATAATGAAATCAGGAAATTTAAACATGTTGATCGTGTTCATCACTTTTTAGTGTCCCCTGGAAACTTGTGTTGTTCTGGAACTCATTTGTGTTCTCTGTTGTTTTGTCTGTTGGCATGTTGACAAATTCTCAGGTTGTGAATCGTAACATCAGTGGTGACAGCGTCCTCTTCATGTCCAGCTGCTGTCCAGCTGCCGTCCAGATGAGAGAGATCCAGATGTTACTCTGCTTCCCTTGAACAAGACCATAGAGTCCACAGGTGCTCCAGCTGTTCTGTGAGGCTGTACTCCTCGTAAAGAAAACTAAACTGTTGGAAACATAAACCAAATTATTAGACGACTCTTAACGCAGGGTGCTGCTAGAAAACCAAAGCTAACACATAACATGAATGTCTGAAGCAAACTGGAAATCCATCCAAGGGTTGTGGAGACAACTCCACAACCTCCGTCAGTTGTGTGACTTTCTACATAACAATAGTTTATATGAGAATTTCCAATCAGGTTTGAGAGTGCATCATAGCACCGAAACAGCGTTGGTTTTTAAGTTGTAAATGATCAATCGCATCTGACGAGGGTCTTGTCTCTTTGCTCGTCTTAGTAGATCTTAGTGCAGCTTTTGACCTGCTCAACTGCATTGAGCTGGTTCAAGTCCTATTTATCAGAGCGATCTCAGTTTGTACAAGTTAACAATGAATCCTCACTGCATACCAAAGTTAGTCACTGGGTTCCACAAGGTTCTGTGCTTGGACCAATACTATTCACTTTATATTTGCTTCCTTTAGGGGATATCATTAGAAAACACATTCATTTTCATTGTTATGCAGATGATACACAATTACACTTATCCATTAATCCAGATGACACTAATCAGTTAGCTAAACTTCAGGCATGTATTAAAGACAAATAAAACCTAGATGAGACAAAACATAAGTTATTGTGCTGGGCCCTAAACATCTTAGAGAGACATTATCTAATGATATATCTACTCTGGACAGCATTACTTTGGCCTCCAGCAGCACAGTTAAGGATTCTGGGAGTTATCTTTGATCAGGATTTGTCCTTTAACTCCCACAAATAGCAAAATTCAAGGAATGCCTTCTTCCACCAACGGAACATTGAACAGATCAGGAACATCCTGTGTCAAAAAGAAGCAGAGAAATGAGTCCACACTTCTGTTACCTCAAGGCTGGATTATTGTAATTCCCTTTCATCAGGCTACACTAAAACGTCTGTAAAGACACTCCAACTCCTCAAGCTCCTCTCCTGTTGAACCATCTTGCAGTGTCTGTTCGATGGCAGACACCCTCTCTATATTTAAGAGAAGACTTTTTGATAAAGCCTACAGTTAGGGCCTGCACAGGCTCTTAGCTATGCTGCCATAGGTCGAGTCTGCCGGGGGATATCCTGTGATGCACTGAGCTTCTCTGTCTTTCTCTCTATCTGTACACATTCATGTCTCATCAATACATTTTACTGACTCTGCTTCTTCCCCGGAGTCTCTGTGCTTTCTCGTCTCGCAGGTTCCCATGGATGGTGGTTGGCCCTGCTGCCTGCCCTCAAGGTCTCTTCTTCTGGGCCTAACAGCTGCGGAGAGCTGCAAGCTGCATTTGCAGCAGGCCCAAAGAACTTCTCCTCACTGCAGCGACACATGGTCCTGCCAGTATTTCTGATCAGTTAGCACCAGCAGCTGTCAGCCAACTTCACAATCTGAGGAACACCAAGCAAGTTAGCACCGAGCTGCTATCCCTGCAAAGGAAAGGAGCGAACCGCTTCCTCCTCTGCCGACTTTCATCAGTCGTTGGACAGCTAGAACAGCATTCAACATGGGAATCCCAGCGTTCTCCTGCAACCACCAGCACCTTCTGGTAACGTTGAACTGGGCTTAGACAGCATAGCATAGCACAGCTAAGCACAGGACTTTAAACTCTGGTTGATGTAATGCACATGTGTTCGATTAATGTGTGTCCACTGTTTGAGTGTTATTGTGATCTCAGGTCAGGTTTTTGGTAGTTTGCTTTCCTAGACGGCTAATTCGATGTTACTTGGATGATGCTTCACACAGACTCAGGGTCTTTGCATGCAACTAACCATCTTCTATAACCTGGCATCACGTCACACACACACACACACACACACACACACACACACACACACACACACACACACACACACACACACACACACACACACCTTTATATAGTACATGTTAGTTAGTGTGTTTTCATCTTTGTGCAAATAAGACTTTTGAATCTTCAAGCTGCCTATTTAATATTGTACAAGAGTGAATGTTGCCAACCTCGACTCTGTCAAGAACTCCAAAATCCTTCAACCATTACTAGCTGTTATGGTAATATTGGTTGTAGTTATTAAATTAATTATTAATCAGAGTTACAAACAGTTTAGTACCTTTTCTGAGACTGATTTGGTGAATTGGCTCTTTTCCCTTCTTCAAGGGTGGTGCCCCGAGGTGATCTAATGTAAATTGGATCTTGTTATTAATCATAATTAATAATTATCCCTGATAATCACTAATTATTATTGATAGCCAAATTTTACCCAAAACTCCCTATTACTGTTGCATGGAGCACTACATAAATGGTGCCCCGTGTGATGTGAGCACAACATGACGATGCATTTTAATCCAAGAGGGTTTTTAAAGAGTTTATTAAACTGAAGAGAAGAATTTTCTTCATCATCCTGCAGTTTATCACAAACATTCATATTCAAAAATCATCATTTGGAGATACAAGTGATGACAACCTACTTCAGTGAAGTCCGATCATACAGAGATCATGTTGTTTATGAACAGAAGATGTTACAGTGGTTGTCTTTGTTAAAATGAAGATGTTCTGTTGGGTTTGTTTCACAGATGCAGCTCCAGATGTGCGGACATGACGGCTGTGTCAGTGACGGTGAAGAGAAGATCCAGCTTGAAGAGACGATGTTACAGGTGGGTGTTAATCAGGATTTAAAAAGGGGGGAACAGGATGTGGAGGTAACTCTGTTTGCATTTGGACCCAAGATGACTCAATCTGCTCCTGCTGACAAATAGTGTTACGCAATTTCTAAAGTGCATCAGTATCAATATAAAATGAGAATGATTTATACTTTTCCTGCCACATACCTGATGAAGTCTGCGTCACCTCCTCCAGTTTCTATTAATAACCCTCCACCATCCTCCACCTTGTTGTGTCTGAGTCTGTTTGTGGGTCCATGAAGCTACAGACAGCCTCAAAGTAACTGACTGACTCACACTGACTGTCGAGTGCCTGTTCAATGTGTGTGCGCTCAAAGATGCCACAGTGATTACAAACTCTACATATTAATGATGTTTATTAAGGATCACATCACAGTGAGACACATACATGATCATACTGTAAGTGGGCTAACTCTGATATATCTGATCTCTGATAGATTCAAAAGATGCTCTTCATGTTTATGTATATTTCTATATTAATAACTGTATATATGTTCTGTAATTAGTGAAGCATGAAGGAGTTTACAAACTTTCATTTCATTTACAACCCTGTGTTGGAGCCATATGTGGTTCTCTGTCTCCATCATGTGGCCAGTGGAGCACATTACAATAAACAGGAGGAGATGCGTGTCAGGTGACAATAAAACAGCCTCATCTGCATTCTGCAGTGTGTCGCTCAAAGGTCCAATAACATGTTTCTTCTTTCATAAATTGAGTGTAAATGGTGAAATCAGTGTAAACAGTGTGTTCAAACAGCTGCTAAATGTTGGCAGGTCAGACTTTAGCACTTTAGACACAGAAGCAGACAGGCTGGTGCAGCCATGCTGCCACAAACTGACACTTTTTACAAGGAAACACACAACTTACTGTTTTCATTTAATGCTGAATTTACAAGAAGGAGACAATGATTCAGAATTTGTCGTAGCCATTCTCAGTGGACCGAGCAGAGCTCAAGCGTGTTCAAACCGGACCGCATCAGCCCTCGCGTGCTGAAGACCTGTGCCAGCCAGCTCTGTGGAGTTCTCCAGTACCTCTTCAAACTGAGCCTCCACCTTCAGAGAGCGCCAGTGCTTTGGAAAACATCCTGCCTCGTTCCAGTGCCCATAAAAGGACGTCCTGTGGCACTGGGTGACTACAGGCCGATTGCACTGACCTCTCACATCATGAAGGTCATGGAGAGGCTGGTGTGCCCATCACAGGACCCCATACAGTTTGCATATGCAATCATCTACCTGCTGCAGGAAGCCTACTCCTCCCTGGATAGACCCGACACCACTGTCCACGTCATGTTCTTCCACTTCTCCAGCACCTTCAACACCATCCAGCCCAGGCTGCTGAAGGCCAAACTGGAGAACACGCGGGTGGATTCTCCCCTTGTCACATGGGTCGATGAATATCTGACGGATGGACCTGTGAGATTACAGAACTGTGTGTCAGACCGTCTGATCAGGAACATCGGCGCCCCCCAGGGAACTTTGCTGTCTCCCTTCCTCTTCACCACCTACACTGCAGACTACACTGGTTGGCAATTTTGTTAAGTGGTGCGGGGAGAACCACCTGCAGCTGAACGTGGTGAAGACGAAAGAGATGGTGGTGGACTTCAGGAGGAACAAGCCCTCGCCCTCTCCAGTCTGCATTGGTAGGACAGATGTTGACATTGTGGACTCATACAAATACCTGGGTGTGGTGCTGGACAATAAACTGGAGTGGTCCACAAACACGGAGACAGTCAACAAGACGGTCCTGATCTGGCTTTACTTCCTGAGGAGGCTCAGGTCCTTTCATGTCTGTAACCAGATGCTCCAGATGTTCTATCAGTCTGTAGTTGCACCATCTTCTTTGCTGTGGTGTCCTGGGGTGCAGGCATCAAAGTGAAGAACGCCAACAGACTGAACAAACTTATGAAAAAGACAGAGTCTGTTGTTGGTTCTGAGCTCGTCACCCTGGAGGAGGTGGTGGAGGACAGGATGCTGACAAAACTGCTGGCAATCATGGACAATGCCTCTCACCCCCTCCACAAAACTCTGGACAAGATTAAGAGCAGCTTCAGCAACAGACTCATTCAACCTGCTGCCCAAAGGAACGGCACAGGAAATCATTGCTACCTGGTGCCATCAGACTTTATAACGCTCACTCCACAACACACAAATCATTTTTGCACTTTATTTATATTTTCAATTATTATTAATGTAAATAAAACTGCACCTTATGTTCCACTTACCTTTACTCCTCGATACCTCAGCATTTTATTTTATTTACCTCAGTATGTTATGTTATTTCATAACTACTTAAGCATTTTATTGTATATAGTACTTTATTGTTTCTATATTTGCCCTTGTATTTTGATTGTATTTGCACTTGAATGTACCTGCTGCTATGATAAACTAATTTTCCCTCTGGGATTAAAGTTATCTATCTATTTATGAGTACATCTGAGGGCCAAAAAGGTAAATATGTTTCCAAGCAGTCAGAGGGACATGTAGCCTCTGTGTTAAGGTACAATATCAGGGAACAGTGTGTGTTGAGCCAAATACAAACAAATGTTAAAATAAATGTTAAAGTAAAAATATGAATTTTACTCTGAGAAGGTTTGAAGGTTTTAAATGTTTCTTTGAACTTGTAGACAAAGGTTGAGAAGCCTTAAAATAAAAATAATCAACGTTTTGTAAGTAGATTTTTATGGATAAGAAAACTTGTAAAACCAAAGATTGAGTCATTGTTGTGTGTCAGGAGCTGAATCCTGAGTAAAGACTCACACTGAAACAAACCCTGGACCTGTTGTTCATGAGCTTCATTCTAGTGTTTTTCACATGAAGAAATCAGGAGGTTGTTTGTTTTCATGTCTCACCCTCCTGTGTCAGTGTCTCCGTCTCTTACTTTCACTGTGAAAAGACCTTGAGCACTGGTGCAAAGTCTTTTCAAAGTCCAACAGCCTTCATAATAGGACACAGAAAGATCCATGAAATATGACAATAAGAAGACAAAGGCCAGGGCTGCAGGCAGGGAGGCAAATCAGGAAGGACAGCAAAGCCCTTCATTCAACAGTCTGAGTCTTTCATTGTTCTGGGAATTTGACATGTTTCCTCTGTTAATCTGAAGAGTTGTGCAGCCTGAAATATGGGTCTCTTAGTCCACCAACTACGTTCTACGAGTGAACTTTGATCTCCATGACAAAAAAAAGTTTCACACATAAAGAACAGTTTTTTTTTCTCCTCAATGTTTTTACAGAAAAAATCAGGAACTTAGAAAGATTATGAAGACAGAACTTCTGCTTACTTTAGCAAAACGGTCCAGTAACAGTAAACCAGCTTCACTTCTCTCTCTGTAACTAACTAACTCTCTCCAACTTTCAGTTCCTGTCTCTGTGTGACGCACATGATTTCTGCCTCCAGACAAAAAGGTAAATGTGTGTTTTTAATGTGACTTCTTCATGTGTGATTTGTGTGTTTTCTCCTGTAAAGACTCTAGTTATCAGACTGTGTGTGTCTTCATTATTTTGACACAATCATCGCAGTAAAAACTGTTGAAATGTGTGAGAGGTGTCGAGCTCGTTGGTCGACAGGATCAACCGGTGCAAATGAGGAAGAACAACAAGGCTCTTCATTGTTTTCACATTTTCATGTGAATTGTAAAATGTTCAGTCAGACTCAACGTCCCGTTTGTCTCCTCAGGAAAGATTTACTTGTGTAGAAACAGTGAATTCATTTGGACGCAACTTCTGTCTTTATTAATAAGAAGCTAGTTGAGAGGCAGGGACCAGATTCTCTGTTGAACCATTCAAACATGGACTCACGTGAAGAACTGAAGCTCTGATGTTTCTATTATGATCCAGACGCTCTGCTGAAAAGCACAAAGCCACAGCAGTATGAGACAAACTGACAGTGTGAGTGAGCGGCCATGGGAGGTTAATACTCCTCAGCAGGGTTCTGATCCAGAAGAATCACATCAACAACAACTGCTGATTCTTTCACGGTTCTGTTTCCTCCAATAATCTGAAGAGTTGTGCAGCCGGACAGTCCAGTCTCTTAGTCCACCAACAAGAATGATATTATTTCTGAACCAAACATTAATGGTGTTGTTACTGAATGAAAACAGTGCAAACATTTGAAAGAGGCAGCTTTATTGTAAATGTGTGTCAGATCTCTGCTGGTTGGTTTCAGTCCACCTCTCTGTCTCTTTGTTGATGCACTTTGTGTTTGTCACATGTTGTCATGAGTTTACAGACTGTTCTCTCTCCCTCATTCATAATCAGCCTGTTTTTCTTTCTCTTCTTCTTTTCGGGCTTCATTGTTCCTGCAGTTTGGACTCTGGATCTCTGTCAGTGTGTCTAACTGCTGTGAAATCTCTCCCATCAGAGCGCTGACTGACAGACCTTCTGTAACACTGACACCTGCTGCTGACTGCGTCTGGATTTGTATTTGAAGGTATGAGGATGTGACGGCTGTCGGTCAGATGAACACAGACACCAGCAGCGTCTGTCAGAGTCTGCAGACGAAGGAAGAATGACTGTTTGACCTCATCTGGACTTTAACAGGTGAGAACTCTGACAGGTAACATGACACACCTTTGATGAAGAAACTCTGCTGTCAGCTGTTAGCTCACAGTTTTATGCGAGAGAGCCGTGTTGTAATGTTGCTTTACAGCTTCATTGTCCAGCCGAGGCCTGAAAATAAACATTATTAGACTATAAATGTGTTCAGGCTGCAAACTCACCATTATGTTCAGTCTTGGTGTCCACAGGGGCGTCATGTGAAAAGAGAGAGTCAGAAAAGAGACGATGACTGCGAGCAGAGCAGAGAATAAAAAGGTTAGCAGTTTGTGTCTGTTGTCAGTGCAGGTTGCAGTGTGTCAGATAATAAATGCAGCAGCTTCTCAAGAGTTAAGACCGGTCTTCACTGATGTTTCCCAGCTGCTGGAAGCCTGGCTGGTTTTCCTTCAGGTGATAACACTGCCTGTCTTTAGCAGGAAGCCACGATGACTCCAGAGGACATTTTCAACACTCTGGAGGATCTAAAATTTAAAGAATTCAAGGATTTCAAATGGTATCTGAAGCAGCCTGACATCCTGGAAGGCTACCAACCCATCAAACAGTCCAAGCTGGAGAGTGCAGAAATACAGGACACAGTGGATCTGATGGTGAACACCTTCACACTTGATGGAGCTCTGAAGGTGACCAAGAAGATTTTAGAGAAGATACAGAGGAATGACCTGGTGCAGAGTCTGTCAGTCAACAGCTCAGGACCAGAAGGTCAGTCACATTTTTTTATTTTAATATCATTTTCAGAAGAAGAGAGTCGACGACACAATACTTGTAAAGGAACAGGCCTCTCAGTACAGAAGCTCATTGTTTTCAGCAAAGAAAAACAAAGAAGCTGATTTCATAATTAGGAGAAAAGGTTGAAGCATCAATAATTGTTATTGGAGAGGATGGAGGTTTGATGGTTTACATAAATAAACATTGTTTAACTGAGCAGAGATTCATTTTAATGGTGCAACAGAGCTCTGCCTAATTTAAAATCTGGATCAACTCATTTTAAACCTAGTTTTACTGAACTCAGATTAGAGCTAATCTTAGATTAAATGAATCCTTGTTGGTGCAACCAGCCATAATCTCTGTCTTCACCTCTCTCTGTGTCAGTGAGTGTCGGTGATGTTGGAGAGACTTCAGAGAACAGAGGACCTTCTTCCTCTCAGAGTGAAGGTAAAGCTGCTGTATTCTCTGGTATGTATGGAAGCCCTGAAAGACAAAGTTTAGTTTTTAGTTTGGAAAAGTTAAAAGTAAGTAAGACTGACTGCATTATAACTGAGTGAAAGCAGAGACAGGAGTACTTGATGAGCTTTATTTGAAGCAGTATCAGAGTATCTGCAGCTCTGAAAGACATTGCATATAAAGCATTTAATTCATGAATGTTTTTTCCTTGGGTACCGTAGACTGTAACATCAGTTTTTAGATTATTTTGTATGTGGTTGTGAGCTGTCAGGAGGATTTAAAACTATAGTGGGACTGTTGTGACAGTGGATTGAGCTGCAGGAGGTAGTTAACCATCAGATCTGCATCAAACTCCATCTCTACTGCAGCTACAGCAGCCAGGAAGCTCATCAGCTCAAAATAGTGATTGAAATTTATATTTCAGTCTGTGTCGTATTATAAAGGTGCAAAACATCACAAAAATGTCAGAGTAGGAAAAGTTGGTGAATCCACAACAAGAAAATGTGATGACTCAGTGAATTCAGTATATGATAACTTACATTCAGACTGTGACTCAAACTCAAGCCTCAAGGGAAGAGATGAAAAACATCAGATCTGTGTGTAGTGATGAGGAGACTGTAACCTTCCTCACATTAATACATCAAACACAAATATTATATCTTCATCATGTTTTCACGTGGTTTTCTATCGTTTGCATGCTCCTCTTCTCCAGTGGTTTATTGGCACCATAGAGAAGAATTTGTGGCCAACTCCTAATATTCTTATAGAAGTATGGTGTCATAGTTGCAGGTGGTCATTTGTAATTTTTGATTGGCTGCTATTCTTCAGAGGGCGGGTCTTACGTAGTATGAGCAGGCCGGAGGTCAGACAGCAGCGATGGAGTCGAGTGTAGAGGAAGAAGAGATCAGAGAGCAACTCTTTTCATGGAGGCCATGATGGACACTGAATAATAACCATTATTTCTGAAGCAGTTTTGTCAGCTTGTGCCTGTGTCTGTTTGTCAGACTGAATGAACTGAAACTGACTGTCAGCTCAGTGCATGGTTTTCAACTGAGAGGTGGGGTTTACCCGACCATGAAGTCAAAGTGGTTGATAACTGAGGACTGAGTGGAGTGACAGTGGAAAGCTAGCTGAGCTCATCTGTGGTTCAGATAAGGCCTGCATCCTTTTTGTTGGGTGGAAACCAAAGAAACCAGATCAATAATGGTCTGTATGGAGCCACCAGGCTCAGTTATAATAAAGTACTACCAGTCTTTATTGGGGGTGGTTTAAATGATATTGGTATTTAAACATCATCAAGTGATTCCCCAAAACAAGAAAGAGTAAAAGAAATTAAGAATGAACACTTCTGGACCTGCGAGAGAGCGTGAGTCTACATATCTATATAGACAGAAGGAGAATATTAAAGCTGATGCTACAGGACTTCTTTGTGACATTTCAACCAGAAGCTGGCAGCAACACCAACAGCTGCTCAGTGGTAACCAGTCCAGGGCTGCGGTTGTACTGACAAGCTCCCTGTCGGATAGATTTATATGTTGTTGGGGTACATGAGAGAATGATGTGATCAAATACTATTGTTAAGATAGCTTACTGTAACACAATTACAAATATACTGCTAGAATAGTTTCCATAGACATCTTGCTCCAACTGTAATTTCAAAATCCTTCATTTCAGTTGTTTTTTGTTTCCATTTGTCACTCAGATGAGATTGTTCCAGTACCAAAGCCACAACCCATCTCATATTACCAAGACGTGCTTCAGTCAAACCTCAAGGATATGTTTAATTGTGCACAAGAGGGGTGGGCACAGAGGAAGGATGAGCAACCTCTGGTTGATATCTACACAGAGCTCTACGTCACAGCTGGGGGTGACGTAAACCTCAACAAACAGCATGAGGTCATTCAGATGGAGGTGAAGCCAACAACAGAGGAATCAATTCAACCCAGTGACATGTTCAAACCCCCCTCTGGAAAAGAAAGATCCATAAGAACAGTTCTGACCAATGGAATCGCAGGAATTGGCAAAACATTTCTTGTCCAGAAGTTTGTGTTGGACTGGACTAACAAAGAAAACAATCAAGATGTGCATCTCTTATTCCCCTTTACGTTCCGCCAGCTGAACTTAAGGAAGGGTGAAAAGTTAAGTCTGACCGAGCTGATCCATAAATGTATCAGAGAGACCAAAGACATCAAGGAAGAGGCTCTGAATCACATCTTTACAGCTCTGCAGTCATCAGGAAACACCAACTATGACAAAAGTAAATTCAAACTAGTGTTTGTTTTGGATGGACTGGATGAGAGCCGCCTTCAACTGAACTGCTCAACTGATGAAGTCCAGGACACAGACTTTGATGTGACACAGTCCACCTCAGTGGATGTGCTGCTGTCAAACCTCATCAAGAGAAATCTGCTTCCCTCTGCTCGCCTCTGGATAACCACACGACCTGCAGCAGCCAATCAGATTCATTCTGATTTTGTTGACGTGGTGACAGAAGTCAGAGGGTTCACTGACCCACAGAAGGAGGAGTACTTCAGGAAGAGATTCAGAGATGAGGAGCAGGCCACCAGAATCATCTCCCACATCAAGACATCACGAAGCCTCCACATCATGTGCCACATCCCAGTCTTCTGCTGGATCACTGCTACAGTTCTGGAGGATGTGTTGAAGACCAGAGAGGGAGGAGAGCTGCCCAAGACCCTGACTGAGATGTATGCAGAGTTCCTGGTGTTTCAAATTCATCAGACAAAGAAGAAATATGGCCCAAAAAAGTATGACCAAAAAAAGTGCATTCGGTACATTAAGTCATTAGCAAAACTGGCTTTCCACCAGCTGGAAAAGGGCAACCTGATCTTCTATGAAAGAGATCTTAAAGAGAGTGGCATTGATGTCAGAGGAGCTTCAGTGTTCTCAGGAGTGTTCACAGAGATCTTTAAAGAGGAACGTGGGAGGAAGAGTGATGAAGTCAAGATGTTTAGCTTCGTCCATCTCAGTGTTCAGGAGTTTTTGGCAGCTTTGTATGTAGAGATGTCACTCATTAACAAAAACAAGAATGTGATGTCTGAACCAGTGCCACCACCAACTTTTTTCGAACATGTGCGAAAGCTTTTCAGCACACCATCAAGGACAGAGGTCCACAGGTTTGCTATTGACAAGGCCTTACAGAGTCCAAATGGACACCTAGACTTGTTCCTCCGCTTCCTCCTGGGTCTTTCACTGCAGACCAGTCAGACTCTCCCTGAAGGCTTCCTGAAAGAGGAAAGAAGCTCACAGACCAATCAGGAAACAGTTGAGTACATCAAGGAGAAGATCAGTGAGAATCTGTCTCCAGAGAGAAGCATCAATCTGTTCCACTGTCTGAATGAACTGAATGATGGTTCTCTAGTGGAGGAGATCCAACAGTACCTGAGATCAGGAAGTCTCTCCACAGATAAACTGTCTCCTGCTCAGTGGTCAGCTCTGGTCTTCATCTTACTGTCATCAGAAGAAGATCTGGACGTGTTTGACCTGAAGAAATACTCTGCTTCAGAGGAGGCTCTTCTGAGGCTGTTGCCAGTGGTCAAAGCCTCCAACAAAGCTCTGTAAGTGAACAGATCACTGATAGTTACCATATGTAGTGTCAACACTTAATAGTCTTCTTGATTCTGATTTATTGATCAACTGAAAAACCTGCATTGTTTCATTAGTTTCATTGTACCTATGCACATTAATGCAGCCATGAAAGAAAAAGAAAATCTGTTGCACTTTAGTTATTTTAAAGGCGGATGAGTCATTCTGGAGAAGAATTTTTGATATTTCAACAAATAGCCAAACAAATTCACTGATGCACGTTGCCGAGGCAAGGCTATAACAACTGGGCTAGCTTGCATAGAAGTGGATTTCGCTTTGACATAGCTGAAGCAAAAACAAATTATAAATAAAAAATATTGAAGCACACAGTCACAGCATCCTAAAGACAACAGAGTCAAAATGAAAACATTTTGCTGAGATTGTTCTTGCAAAACTAGAGTGACTGCAGACTCAATATTTTGTATTTTTAAGGGTGTCAGGATTTTACATCAATAACCGACCAGAATGAGCTTAATTAATTTCAAAATCGAAATCAAAATGCAGTATCAACAAAATAGTCCGTTCAGTATTTCATTTGAGATTGGGACAACGCGACACCGTTTGTTTCGAGCCCTACAGCATGAGAGCTAACAGAGGTAACAGCTGACGGAGCTAAAAGCTTCCAGTGGAGCTAAACACACACAGCAGTACTGAGAGTTCAGAGGAACATTAAGTGGTAAACACTGAACTGCAGTTTAATGAGACAACACAACACGTTCACACAAAATTAATGTACTGAAGGATTTTAGACAAGTACTCTTTGGAGGTAAAAGTACCTTGAGTTTGAAGTTACAGGCAATTTACATCAGTGTACATTTTATCAATCTTCTGACAGAGATGAAAGTAACCTGGTACAAGCAGTGACCAGGTGGTGGAGCAGTAGCTTCAGAACAAAGACCTCAAAGACTGAGACAAGTGAGAATGAGACAGACTTCTTCCCCAAATCTCTCTCTGTTACTAAATTCTGTGTCCTATGTTACTTTTTCTTAATTCTCTTTTAACAGTGTTTAGATAACTTCTTACTTTGTTTTAAACCTTTTTCTGTCTTTAAATTGATATAAGGTAAATACAATTATTTATTTCCTCAGCATTTTAATGGTGGTTTTATTATGTCACTATTAACTAACAACTATAGATGACAATAAGGTAAAGAAACCTTTTGATCAGTGTCTCATTTTCTCCAGTACACACTTGCAATATCTTGGCAAACCCAAAGATAAGATGAATGTCCATAGACAAGTAATTTAATCTGACACACAAAACACAAACATGACATGGACAGCAAGTTGAACGTGAGGATATAATCACTGAAATTGATAGAAGTAGAACTTTTCACAACTGTGTAATGAAAAACACTAAACATGTCTAAACATCTATTGATCACCCGAGACACTCGATTGTACGACTCATCAACACAATAACAGTTTCTACAGCAATGTGATGTATTTTGTATTGTGGATGACAGAAGCAGTATCACTAACTCTTTTTCAGGCTGAGTGGCTGTAATCTGTCAGAGAGAAGCTGTGAAGCCCTGTCCTCAGTTCTCAGCTCCCAGTCCTCTAGTCTGAGACATCTGGACCTGAATAACAACGACCTGCAGGATTCAGGAGTGGAGCTGCTGTCTGTTGGACTGAAGAGTCCACACTGTAAACTGGAGACTCTCAGGTCTGACTTCAGTTTCTGTGAAATGACCACTCAAATGTTGCTTGGCATCTGGTTAAAATGTGCTTAAGATACTGTATATCAAACATTGTAGGAGTTTTGGACATTGTGTATTATTCGTAAAAGGTATACAATGCCCTTCGGAGGTTAAATAATTTATGTTAATGTACGGTAAAGTTATATTCATCAATCACCATGTCAGCTCTAATCTGTGTTGTTTTTTTCATCAATTGATTAATTTAATTGTTGTATCTTACAGCCCTGTTTTGGTGTTCGTTTTTTGTTTTTTTCCACAACTTTACTGTTGGATTCAGTCTCGCTACTCTCATCAGCACAGAGCTTTTCCAGTGCAGCTGGCTGTATTTTCAATATTTTTCTGATGTCACATTACGTCTGCTATCAATTTTATTTATAAAGCCCCAAATCATTTTCACATTGCTTCAGTGGGCTTTACAATCTGTACAGTGATCGACATCCTCTGTCATTTGACCCTCGACTGTGAAGCAAACTTCCCATATTTAAAAAAAAACTTTTAACAGGGAAAAAACCTCAGGAAGAGGAGGATCCTTCTTCCAGGACCAACAGACAGGAAGTAGATGTAGTGTGCAGAGAACAACAAAATCACAGTTCACAGATTTAATTCACAGAATGTCTGTCTCTACACGTGTGTGTGTGTGTGTGTGTGTGTGTGTGTGTGTGTGTGTGTGTGTGTGTGTGTGTGTGTGTGTGTGTGTGTCCAGGCTGTCAGGCTGTCTGGTCACAGAGGAAGGCTGTACTTCTCTGGCCTCAGCTCTGAGATCCAACCCCTCCCATCTGAGAGAGCTGGACCTGAGCTACAATCATCCAGGAGACTCAGGAGTGAAGCTGCTGTCAGCTGGACGCGAGGATCCAGACTGGAGACTGGACACTCTCTGGTATGAACAGACATTACACACTGTTGCTCTGTCACACTGACAAGCTGAGGACTGTTGGTTTACAGTCTGAACCAGCAGCACAGTGATGCTGATAACAGTGAAGACAGCACCAGGCTGGACACACTGGCTGTGTGAGCAGCATGTGTGGCAAAATGACGTGAGTCGTGCTTCTCACTTCTCACAGTTATATGACAACAATTGTCCTGTAAGATCAATCAAGAAGAAATCAAAGTATAAGGATCATCCATGGATTACAAAGGGAATACAAAATGCCTGTAAAAAGAAAAACACACTTTACAAAGAATTCATGAGACAGAGAACTAAGAAGGCAGAAATTAAATATAAAACATATAAAATAAGCTCATTAATATTATAAGGATCAGCAGAAGAGATTATTATAGTAAACTTCTGAATGAACTATGGAACATACTAAATAAGGTGATAAAGAACAGACCGAGACAGGACAGTCATCCGAAATATTTTTATGTGATGACAAAGAAAATTATAACATGACTGATGTTGTCAAACAATTCAATGAATTCTTTGTTAATGTGGGACCTGATGTAGCGGACAAAGTTCCTGATCAAGTAACTCCTGATGGATGGAAGGACAATTTTATTGATAGGAACCTAAGTTTAATGTTTATTACAGCAGTACATTATGATAAATAATTTACACAATGCTTTTTCCTGAATATTGTCGTCACGTTTGGTGCAGGAAGAAATGGTGAAAACGGCTTCGCTCGCAGGCAGAAAGTGTTTGCAAGCAAAAAACTTGACACTCCCTTTCCTATTGTCAGAAAAATGCACCACATCAACCAATCAAGATGGCAAAAATGGCATTTTGTTGCTAAGGAAGAGGAAGTGACGGTGGCGAAAGAGAGACAGAGATACAGAGGAGCTAGCGATAGCAAGTTTTGAGATTTGAGAGATTTGTGACTTTTAGCATGTTTGGAGTGTATATTTAGTGTGTAGTGTGTTTAGTGTGTTTAGTGTGTAGTGTAGTCGTTATTTGTTTTGTGTGTCAAAACAATGAGGCGACTACTGAATGTGGAGCAGGCAGTGCAGCTCTTCTTTGAGCTGGAAGGAGCTGGGGGAGACGCAGAGCCTGAGGCATTGCCTGCATTTTAATGTAAAGAGTTGTATATAACTTTGTAAATTTCAAAAACTTATGTACAAATTTAGCAAACAACAATTTATATTACCATTCTAAGTTTTAAAAACTGTTTGTTAAACATGTTTGTGGTTTTCACAGTAAAAAATCAAACTTTTCCTACTCGGATTTTATGTTTCTTGTGTGATTTTAGGTCCAGTGTGTTAATACAGTATGTCGAAATGAAAAAATAACTGTAAAGTCACACATGTGAGGTTGTGCTGAAAAAAATTACACCAAAGGCAAGGTAAACAGTTTTTAAGGTGAAATATAAAGGTAAAATCAAAAATAGTAAAAAACGGCCAATTTGGCTGATGGTACAAATTTGTTTTGCTCTGGTAATGATTTACAGCAATTAATGCTTAATGTCACCACAGAATTGGATGAACTAAAATTAAGGTTTAATGAAAATAAATTATTAATAAACTAAAAATAATGCATTTTGGTAGCTGGAAGAATAATATACAGATAAAAGTTTTATTGTGTTGTGATTGAAAGGGTAAATGAAATTAAATTTCTTGGGGTGACAATAGATGAAAAAATTAACTGGAATTCCCACATCAAGCTCGTACAACAAAAAGTCTCAGAGACCACTGCAGTTTTAAACAGAGCAAGACTTCACACTTTATACTGTTCACTAGTCCTTCCACATCTCACCTACTGTGCTGAGATCTGGGGCAATAACTACAGAAGCAGGTTACACTCACTGGTCATACTTCAGAAGAGAGCAACACGATACATTCATAAAGCTGGATATTAGGATCACACCAACTCACTATTCCTACAGTCAAAACTACTAAAAGTGAAAGACCAAGTGGCATTTCAAACGGCACAAGTAATATTTAGGGCAACACATCATCTATTATTGGAAAAACTTCAAAAACTATTCACGGAAAGGGAAGGGGGTTATAATTTAAGGGGAAAATATAATTTCAAAACTTTGAGGGTGTGCACCACAATGAGAAGTTGTTGTGTTTGTGTTGCTGGAGTAAGACTATGGATCAGTATGAATGTGGAGTTAAAAGAATGCACGACCATAAAACAGTTCAAAAAGAAATATAAGGAAAAGAGGTTTATGCGCTAAAGGAGTGAGGAAGGTGTTTAAATATCACCAGCTGTTCACTGTTTATTCATCCACTTTATCTGTTACAGATTTTTATGTTGCCTCTGTTTATACAGTGTGTGTGTCTGTGTGTGTGTCAGTGTCTGTGTGTGTGTGTGTCGGAGTACGCACATGATGCACATTGATATGGGTATTTAATGTAGGAGTAAATAAGTTTTACACTTCTTCCTACTCCTTTTGGGACATGTTATTTAATTTCAGCATTATTATTATTTTAGGTATTGGATGGTGGTGGCGATGATGATGATTAACATGACTGCTATTATTATAATATGAAATTATTGTATTATTGCTTTGTTGTTGTTGTTGTTGTTATCATGGCCATTACATGTCATTATATGTATCATGACTACTATAATTGTGTCTAATAATTGGGATGATGAATGGGAACAGAGGAATCATGTTTTTTTTTGTTTTTTCTTTTCTCTCGCTTTTCTTTCATTCCTTCACTTGTCTTTGACTGGTGCATGTCTTTTCATTTTGTCTGATAATGTTTCTCTTTTTTTTTTATTTACATGTTCGAAATAAACTAAACTAAAAAAGAAAAAAAAAAGACTAACATACGATACAGTATTTATGACAAATATAGTTCAGTGTTAATTAACCAGAATACAAACTTCAAAGTTCATTATTACTTACATTTACATTTAGGGCATTTAGCAGATGCTTTTGTCCGAAGCGACTTACAATAAGTAAATTTGTCGAACGAACGAATTTTCAAGCCATCATCTGAGCAAAGTAGTTGCTATTTATCAAGGATACCTTTCATAAGTGCTATGATATAAGTGCTAAAGGTAGGAACATATAAGTATATATAATTATTTTTATTTTTATTCTTTTTATTTTTTGGGGGCGTGTGGTCTGACCAGTGTTTGGAGGTAGATGGGTGCAGTCCGGTTGACGGCCTTGAGGGCCAGCACCATGGTCTTCACCAGCAGATTGACTTTTCCCAGTTGTCATGAAATTGTAGATATCTAATTTATTTTGGCTCAAAAGTTTATTCTTGGTTTGAGAAACGTTTCTTGTTGGATATTTTCTGCATGTCAGTCACATTCTGTCGCTGTATTACATGTCAGCTGTCTGGTAGAAACTCTTTTTATTCAATCATCTTATTACTGATTTCTCATCATGTTTCTAACTGAAACTTGCAGTTGAGGCATATTGTGTATGATGAAGTGAATGCATGCGACTAAAGCTGAGCAGAGAGCAGAAGTTTCTAATCATCTCGTACATTGTGTTCACAGCTTTCTGTTAAGACGACAATTTCAGCCACAACATGTCAAATACACAATAACATTAAAACAAGCTGCCTGCAGTTAATAACTGATGTGTTTGACACAAACTGAGCGAGAGAAAGAACAAAAGATCTGTTTCTTAAACTAGTCTGACTGATTTCCAGTTGAAAACAGTTTCATCTGTACAGAGTCCGTCAGTCTGAACTGAACAGAACATCTGTAACCACTGACGTCAACAACAACTAAATATGTCAGCAGACAAGAATGAAGCGTCACAGTTTCCTGAAACATGAATGAAGCTGTAAAAAGTTTTATATTTGTGTCTTCTCCTCTGGTCTGTTGACTCTGTCTGCTGTATTTAAAGCAGCTGAGAGGAGCTCACCTGCTGACTCTGCGTTCGTCCTGTTCATTTCTTCAGCCTCTCGTCCACGTCGTGTTTTTTTGTTTTTTTAAGACCATTATTTTTCTGAGACTGAACCCATTAGTGCCTGCTACTGAGTTTTTTTTGTATTTCCTTTGGAAGTGTTGTCTGGACTCACAAATCTGAAGAGTTTTTAAATCGGTCTCACTTCTTGGCTGAAACGTGAATTGTGAAACATGGAATCAAAGAGATAATGTCTTTAGTGGAAGAAGGTTCATTCTGACTTTGTTTCTTCCTCCAGGGTGGAACATGGTGGAGAGCAGAGGCTGAAACCTGGTGGTCTGAGGAAGTGTAAGTGTGTGTTCACTTTGACTGATGAAAACAAGGCAGCACATGTTAAAGTAGTTTAAATCTAAAGCTTGTGTATTTGCATTCAACTGTCAGTTTGAAAGAAGATCCAAAAAGATGAGTCATTGTGAAGTTTTGATCTAATTAACAGTCAGTCTGTTAATAAAGCAACAAATAAACCATCAGCTGTGTTAGATGATAAACTGCTGCTGTATTGTGTCTTGTTCTCTCCATCAGATGTCTGTGAACTCACAGTAGACACAAACACAGTGAACACAAACCTCAAACTGTCTGACAACAACAGGAAGGTGACACATGTGTTAGAGAAGCAACCATATCCTGTTCATCCTGAGAGGTTTGACTACTGGCCTCAGCTGCTGTGTAGAAATGGTCTGACTGGTCGCTGTTACTGGGAGGTCGAGTGGAGTGGAAGGGTTGAGATATCAGTGAGTTACAGAGGAATCAGGAGGAGAGGAAACAGTGATGACTGTTTGTTTGGAGGGAATAATCAGTCCTGGTGTCTGAGCTGCTCTGATGATGGTCGTTACTCTGTCTGTCACAATAACAGAAGAACAGACCTCTCCTCCTCCTCCTCCTCCTCCTCCTCCTCCTCTGTCTCTAACAGAGTAGCAGTGTATGTGGACTGTCCTGCTGGCACTCTGTCCTTCTACAGAGTCTCCTCTGACACACTGATCCACCTCCACACCTTCAGCACCACATTCACTCAACCTCTTTATCCTGGGTTCTGGTTCTGGACATCTGGTTCCTCAGTGTCTCTGTAGGAGGGACACACACACACACACACACTCTCTCTCTGTAAATCACAGTAACAGAAATGGGTTAGTTGTGTTGTCTCTTCTTGGTCAATGTGCTGCACATCAGTGGTTTTAAATCTCTTTAAATATGTTTTGAACGTTCAGATTTCAGTTTTCTGAACTTTGTGATCTGATTGTTTTCTCACAACAATCAGCCTGTATATACAATAAAATCAGGCTCCACACACACATGCATATAGATCATCATAATTATGATCTTTGTTCAGACAGCTTTTATTTAGTTGATTTGTCATTCATCATTGAAGTTTCTCATTTGTCTTCTTTGAGTTATTATCTGTAAATATGTGTATATGTGTTATTTTGTGTTTTTTTTTTTGTGGCGCCTTATTTTGGTAAATAAAAGTACAGCTAAGCTGTCAATGTTATTATTGTTGTGCATTGATATTAAAGTGTCACCTGTTCAAATTAAACCACACCCACTCCTTTTTGTGAGTAAATTCCTGGTGCAACTCCTACCAGACCTAGAGCGATGTGATGTCTCCTTAACCTAAAAGTCAGGACCAAAGGTGCTACACAAAACTTGGCGAGCCAGCCAGGAGGAGTTGATGGTTGAGCAGTTGACATTTCTTTTGCTTTTACTGACAAAAAGTGAACTGCATATTTAGAAAATTGTGTTTGTTGTAGTTGATATTATGGATGTTATAGAGGCTGAAAATGTGAAAATACCTAACTCTGTCTTAGTAGACAGTTTAACTGGAGAAGCGATAGACAATGAGGTCATTGAATACTTAGGGCAGTACGGTGCTATTGGAAGGACAATTAAGGTGACCATTTCAGAAGCTCAGTTTAAAGACACGGCTATCGTGGAGTTTAAGTCAGGTGAGACCATACAGTTTCTGCAGAGCACCTTGCCCTGCAGGCGACCCACTAGTAACCCAAACGTTACTAACCACATTCAGTGCCTCTCTGACCTGTATGCAGCTGATAAAGATTCAACCTTGACACACACTTATTTAGCTGAACTGAAAGATGTTGCTAAGCTAAGTGGTGCTGACTTTGATAAGGTTTTGCTGGAAGAGTTGACTAGAATTTGTGAGTCTACCAAACCCCAAACAGCTGAACCAGATATGTCTAAAACTGATCATGGACCTCAGTTGACCAGTGGTATAACCTCAGCAGAGGTAGTGACTGACCCGACCCAAACTCCTGTTAAAGTGGTCACTGACTCAACTCATTCCCATGAACATGACTCCTTTTCACTCATTGTAGGTGCAAAGGCATTATCCTCACCTAAGAAACCAGCCTTATACTTATCCTCTGAACAACTCACCTCCACTGAAGTCCAAGAGGTAGTAGTTGAACATGTCATCAGGAGTAGCGACGTGGTTTCCCAATATCATGGCCACACAAAGCTTAGGTGTTTTTCTGGCAAGACTCCCTGTCCCAATCTAGAGTCTGACTATGATACATGGCATAATAATGTTGATTTCTATCTTGCTGATCCTTCCATTTCTGACAAACTCACAGTCAGAAAAATAGTAGAGAGCCTCCTTCCACCCACTGCCGATGTTGTTAAACATCTTGGGCCTAACTCCAGAACCCATGACTATCTCAGTCTGCTCGATTCAGCATACGGCACCGTGGATGATGGAGACGAGCTTTTTGCTAAGTTTCTGAATACAAATTCAAAACTCAGGTGAGAAACCTTCCAGCTACCTGCAGCGACTGCAGACAGCCTTGAGTAAAGTGGTTAAGCGAGGTGGCATCGCGGCTGTTGACTCAGAACGCCAGCTCCTCAAGCAGTTTTGCAGGGGTTGTTGGAATAACAGTTTAATCACGAGTTTACAGTTGGAGCAAAAGAAAACCAACCCCCCCTCATTCTCAGAGCTGCTCCTTCTGTTACGCACAGATGAAGACCGTCAAGCTGCTAAGTCAAACCGAATGAAACAACACCTAGGGTTTTCTAAGACCAAAGTTCAGTCAAACCCCCTTTCTGTTAATGACTGTACCCCTGATGATACTGACATGGCAGCTGTAGCCTCTGTGACCCTTTCCGTTGACACGAATAAATTAGAACAGCAAATTGCTAAATTACAAGCTCAGATAGCGCCTCTTAAAACATCTTTGAGTAGCAACCCAGTTCAGTCTTCCACTAAACCAAATAAGAAAACAAAACCCAAACCAAAGACCCCAGCTGAGCCAAAATCCCCACCCCCAGGTGAATCTACACCTGAAAAGAGACCCTGACCAGGCTATTGCTTCAAGTGCGGGCAGGATGGGCATATTGCGCCTTCTTGCAGTAATGAGCCAGACCCTGAAGAGGTTGAACTAAAACGGATAGAGTTCATGCAGAAACAGCAAGCCTGGGAACAACAAAACAGACATAATTTAAACTAACTTCAGTTCCTGTTGAGGGACTGACAGGAACTGAAACCAAGCGTGCATGTCCCAAAGCTGATCCATCCGATCTAGCATCCATTCATTCTCAAAACCTGGAACATCACATCAAGCTCCCAAGAGGACTTGTTGGGAAGAAATGTACTGCTAACATCACAGTAGCAGGAGTTGAGTGTAGTTGTCTTCTTGACACTGGGTCTCAGGTGACCACAGTGTCCACTTCTTTCTACAACAGCTATCTCTCAGAACATCCCATTCAACCAATTGATGGTCTTGATGTTGAAGGTGCTAGTGGTGCCACAGTTCCTTACTTGGGTTATATTCCCTTTGTCCTCAAGTTTCCAAAGAAATTTGTCGAAACTGAGCCTGAAGTCTCTACTTTGGCGTTGGTTGTTCCAGATATACGTTCCAACTGTGAACTTCCTGTACTAATAGGGACAAATGCACTTGATGTCATGAAAAAAATCCCAATGATCTGTCACCTGTTTATGGCTTTAGACAAATCCTTCATACTCTGAAGCTCAGGAAGGAAGTAAGCTCCACTGGGAGAGTTGGCTTGATGACCCTGAAAGGCAGAGAGCAGAGAGTGATACCTGCATAAGGAAAAGTGCTTCTAGAGGGTTATGCTAAGATTAACACTACAGATGAATGTGTCATTGTCGAACAGCCTAGTACTTCCACATTACCTGGTGGTATCTTTGTAGAGTGTTGTCTTGTTAGCATGCCCAAGGAACATCCTTACAAGTTATCTGTGTGGGTAAGAAACGAAAATGAACATGATGTAACACTTCCTTGTAGTTGTGTTATTGCTGAACTTCATGGTCCTGCATCAGTTCATGACAACTTACCTGCTTCCCACGAGAACACTAACATTGTTCGGTGTTGTGCTGTTACTCCTCAGTCAGCTTCTGAATCCACCGAATCAGGTCTTGTCTTTGACTTTGGGGAATCCCCTCTTCCATAAGAGTGCAAGGAGAGGATAACACAAAGCTTGAACACTTACGCTGACGTTTTCGCTCAGCATGATCTAGATTTCGGGCACACATCCAAGGTCAAACATCACATACACCTGAGAGATGAAACACCTTTCAAACAGAGATCTAGACCAATACACCCTAATGATTATGAAGCTGTAAGAAAACATCTACAAACGCTTCTGGCGGCAGGAGTGATTTGCGAATCAGAATCACCCTACTCTTCGCCAATCGTCGTGGTTCGGAAAAAGAACGGCGATGTCCGACTTTGCATCGACTATCGGAAGTTGAACTTTCTGACGATCCGAGATGCTTATGCACTTCCACATCTTGAAGAGTCTTTCTCAGCCCCTGCCAGATCTAAATGGTTCTCGGTAATGGACTTGAAATCTGGGTATTACAAGATAGAAATGAAAGAATGTGACAAACCTAAAACTGCTTTTGTGTGCCCTCTGGGTTTTTATGAGTTCAATCGTATGCCCTAGGGTATCACTAATGCCCCCAGCACCTTTCAGCGCTTAATGGAGCAGTGTATGGGTAGCCTTAAACTGAAAGAAGTGCTGGTTTTCTTGGACGAAGTCATCGTGTTTTCAAGCACCCTAGAGGAACATGAAACACGGCTTTTGCATGTTCTTGAGCAACTGCGGGAATATGGCTTGAAATTGTCTCCATCAAAGTGTCGTTTTTTCCAGAGCTCTGTGCGGTACTTAGGGCACATTGTCTCCAACAAGGGTGTTGAGACCGACCCTGACAAGGTGAGTGCCCTTCGCACTTGGCCATGTCCCAACACACTTAGTGAGCTCAAGTCATTCCTTGGTTTTGCAGGTTATTACCGCCGGTTTGTCAAGGACTATTCCAGGATAGTAAAACCCTTGAACGACTTTACCAGTGGTTATCCACCATGTAGGAAGGGCAGAAAGTCAACTCCTTCCTCTCCTGGGTACTTGAACACCAAAGAGCCCTTTGCCGATTGATGGACACCGGCTTGTCAAGAAGCGTTTCAAACAATCATAGACAAGCTCACTTCTGCACCAGTCCTTGGATTTGCAAATCCAAAACCTTCTTATTTTCTTCACACCGATGCAAGTACTTCTGGGCTAGGTGCCGCTCTTTACCAAGATCAAGATGGTGAACTGCATGTTATAGCTTACGCCAGTAGAGGGCTCTCTTCCAGGGAGAAACGTTACCCAGCCCACAAATTAGAGTTCTTGGCTCTGAAGTGGTCTGTGGTAGAAAAATTTCATGACTATCTTTATGGGAATGTGTTCACAGTTGTAACAGATAACAATCCGTTGACGTACATTTTGAAGTCTGCCAAACTTGACGCTGCTAGCTATCGCTGGTTGGCTGCTCTTTCCACTTTTGACTTTGACATCAGGTTTAGGGCTGGGAAGAGCAACCAAGATGCAGACGGTCTCTCCAGACGACCTCATGATGATCTGCCAGATGATGATGCATTCCTTGAGGAGAGAGAGCGAATGAAACGGTTTGCTTCTCATCATCTCTCCCCTTCTCCTGATCACCTTGACTTACCACCTGACATAGTCACTGCTTTGTGCAGTCGTCACCTCCTTGGTGAGGTCGATGGTAACTCACCTTCTGTCACTTTGGTAGAGTCACTGGCTTTGCATGCAGATGCAGTACCAGATGCTTATGGAGAAGTAGAAGCACTAGGTTGTTCCATCATACCTACATTCAGTGAAGCAGATCTCCAACATCAGCAGAGGTCTGATCCAGTCATTGGGAAGGTTATTAACCTGCTGGAATCTGGGAATGGGACAAATCCCAAACCTATCCCTGATTCATTGGAGCTTAAGCTGATGCTTAAAGAATGGAAGCAGTTAGAACTGAAAAATAGCCTCCTTTACAGAGCTCGCCGGTCAGATGGTGACATCACCTACCAGTTTGTAGTTCCTATGTCTCTTCGGTCCCCCATTCTCTCTTGGCTCCACGAAGTTATGGGACACCTTGGTCTAGACAGGACTCTTGACCTTATACGTTCATTGTTTTATTGGCCAAAGATGGCTAAGGATGTAGAGAACAAGATCAAATCATGTGGGCATTGTGTAAGGAGGAAAACACCACCGGAGAAATCTGCACCTCTTGTAAATATTCAAACAACACGTCCTATGGAACTAGTCTGTATAGACTATTTGTCCTTGGACCCCGACAGTAAAAAACCAAAGACATCTTAGTTATAACTGATCACTTCACGAAATTCGCTGTTGCCATTCCAACGAAGGATCAGAGTGTCTTTGGGAGCAGTTTTTGATACATTATGGGTTTCCAGAGCGACTCTTGAGTGACCAAGGCAGGGACTTTGAGTCCCAGCTCATCCACGAACTCTGTGCTCTTGCTGGTATCAAAAAAGTACCCACAAGCCCGTACCACCCACGAGGGAATCATGTTGAAAGGTTCAACAGGACCCTCTTAGGCATGTTAGGAACCTTGAAAGAAAAAGAGAAGAGTCACTAGCGTGACTATGTCAAGCCGCTGACTCATGCTTGCAACTGTACAAAGAACGATGTGACGGGTTTTAGTCCCTATGAGTTGATGTTTGGGCGCCGACCCAGGCTACCCGTAGATATTGCGTTTGGTTTACCTGTTCAGGGTGGAGCTCCCAAAAGTCACTCTCAAAATGTGAAGAACCTGAAAGCCCGTCTTGAAGAGAGCTACCAAATTGTAACCAAAAATTCTGCAAAGGTCGCTGAATGGAACAAATGCAGGTTTGACAAGGTAGTAAGGGAGTCAACACTCCAAGAAGGTGATCGTGTGCTTGTACGGAACCTGCGGTTAAGGAACAAGCACAAACTTGCAGATAAGTGGGAGTCAACTGTATATAAAGTCTTGAACAGAAAGGGAGACTTACCGGTTTATACAGTGCAGCCCATCAATGGAGATGGTCCCGCTCGAATGCTGCACAGGGATCACTTGCTGCCTTGTGGTAATCTGGTAGATGACAGGGAACCTGAGCAGGTCGACCCAAAGGTATGCCGCCCCAGAACGAGGAATCGACAGTCTCAGTTCCAAGAGGATTACTCAGAGTCTGAGGATGATTCATGCGATTGTCCTGTTCATTTGTCTGTCATTCCTGAGAAAAGTTTTATTCAGGTCTATGAGCTCCCCAGGGGACAATATCCCCCTGTGAATTCAGCTGCAGAGGGTGAATGTTCATCAGCCAACCCCACAAATTTCCAACCTCAGGCCAAACTTGTTGCTGGCAACTCTCCTGCATCGCTTGCAGAGACGGGTGAAATGCTTCCCGACTCGGCTTTGGAGGAGTCAGAGGTTGCAACTGAGCAAGCCCCTATGGAAGATGATACTACTGAACCAGACCTGAACAGAGGAAACATGGCTACTGCTGACAGTGATAAAAGTTTGGTGTGTCAGGAAAAACTCGAACATGGTGAAGTCATTGGTGAAAGTCAATGGCTAAACTCAAAAACCAACCAGAGACATTGTTTTTTTTTTAAACTCTTTATTTATAAGTCATTTTCATCTTTTAGTACAGAACAAAAGACAAATACAAAACATTGAACAATTACCCATATTCAAGGTCCGGGGGTGATCAATAAGTCCACAAGGCAAATTATCATATCCAGTACGTGTATACAGTCTCATTCATTTGCTAAGTAGTCTTTCCATTTCTGCCACCGTTTTTCACCTAGATCTTTTTGGAGTCTGATTGAATATGTCATTTGCTCTAGTACATGTAGTTGTTTTACAATATTAACAAAAGATTCTGTAGTGGGAGCATTTTTCTGGAGCCAACATTTTGTGATGGCCTTCTTACTTGAAGCCAGCAAGACCCTAAGTAGGTACTGATCAGCTTCACTCAACCCATCTGGCATATTCCCAAGATAGAGAGTTGTGAACAATACATTCATATTAAAACATAGAACCTTTGAAATAATTTTTGTCACTTCACTCCAAAAAAACTGAATGGAGGGGCAAGACCAAAAAATATGGGCATGATCAGCAAGAACCTCTCCACATTCTCTCCAGCAGGTAATTTGTGTACCAGTCTGTTTGGACTTCTGTTTGGGAGTTATAAAAAAACGAATTAAACTTTTCCAGCAAAAATCTCTCCAGGTCCAGGAGTTGGTGGAGGATTATTGTGTTTTCCAGGCCTTTGACCACATGTCCTCTGTTATTACAGTATTTAACTCCTTCTCCCACCGTTGTCTTATATAGTCCGTTGAATCCTTCTTCAGAGAGGTGATGCTGTGGTATAACTTGCTTATAAGTCCTTTAATATTCCCAGAGTTGTATGCATCCATAAATATATGAATAAACACTGGTGGCTCTGCTGGGTTACAACCTTTTAGCTTTTTACAAAAATAATCACGGACCTGTAAGTACCTGTAGAAGTCTTGCCCACCTAGTCCATACATTTGACACAAATTGTTAAAGCTGATAAGTTCCCATTTTTTAACAATTTTGCATACAGCAGTAACACCATAATAGGTCCATTGTTTATATCCATGATCTAATAATGCTGGTGTGAATTCGGGGTCATACGCTGGCCATCTAAGTAGTTTTATCTGTTTCTGGAGTTCAAATTTTTTAACCACCTCACCCCATACCTTCAATGAACAGTTCACCCATTGGCTCTCTGTATGTAGTATTTTTTCCTCCATCCCCACACAACCAAGCAGCGAATGAATTGGTGTATCTGTTAAAGATAACTCCATGGTTTTCCATTTCGCTTCATAAGAGGGATTACACCAATATACAAGAGGCCTCAGTTGGGCTGCTAAATAATAGTCCCTTAAAGATGGGAGGGCCCTGCCACCCCTCTCCTCCGGAAGCTGAAGGGTGGAAAATTTTACCCTTGGTCTCTGTTTATTCCAAATGAATCGTGAAATATGTTTGTTCCACTCTCTAAATTGTTTCAGAGGAATTTCCACTGGCAATGATAAAAAAAGATATAATAACCTAGGGAGAATATTCATTTTTATTGATCTAATTCTGCTTCCAAAGTCAAGAGGCAACAGGCTCCACCCATCGAGGTCATCATATATTTTTTTGTTAATACTGTTATAGTTAATATTGAATAACTGTGACATGTCTTTAGGCAAATTTACTCCCAGATATTTAATAAAGGGTGTGTTCCAATTAAAACTATACATTACGTTGATTTCTTCAGTAGGTGTGTAATTAAATGTCATAACCTGTGTTTTATGTATATTTAGGGCATATCCTGAATATCCCCCATATGTTTCTAGCATTGTCATTAACAGGGGCAGGCCTGAATTAGGATTTTTTATTGTGATCAACACATCGTCCGCGTACAGACTTATTTTATATTCCTCTCCTCCCATGGAGATACCCTCTAATTCTGTCTCCTGACGTATTGCTTGGGCTAAGGGTTCGATGAATAAATTAAATAGGCTGGGACTGAGGGGGCAGCCCTGCCTGCAACCACGCTGTAAAGTTATAGAATCAGACAGACTGCCATTAACTTTGATTCTTGCCGTGGGGGAGGTGTAAAGTGCCTGGATACAGTGTATAAAATCCTTACAAAAATTGAATCTTTTCATAACTAAATACAGATATTCCCACCCGACTGAATCAAAAGCTTTTTCAGCGTCTAAACTGAGAATGATGGCACTAATTTGGTCTTTGTTAATCTGTTCGATGGTATGTAAGGCTCTTCTTATGTTGTCCTGTGTCTGTCTATTCTTTATGAATCCTGTTTGGTCCTCGTCTATTAGAAAGGGCATTACAGGTTCCATTCTTTTTGCAAGGATGGTGGCATACAATTTATAGTCTGAATTTAAAACACTAATGGGTCTGTACCCTTTACAGTCCGCTCTATCCTTACCTTCTTTGGGGATCACAGATATGAAGGCCTCTCTCCAGGAGGGGGGGAGGGAGCCTCCTTTTAGAATATAATTAAAGCTGGGCTCCAAATAGGGGAGCAGGTGATCTTTCATTGACTTATACCATTCTGGGGGAAAGCCATCCGTGCCAGGTGATTTGTTAGTGTTCAAACTTGAGATAGCTTTACTTATTTCCTCCTTTGTTATTGGCGAGATGAGTTTATCATTAGCTTCTTTACCTAGTGTGGGAAGGTCTAAGGAGTTCAAAAATTCAGCAGCTGAGTGGTTATTAACCTGTTCTGATTGAGAGTATAAAAATTTATAATATCTTTCAAATGCTTTTTGTATGCCATCCAAATTGTTAGTAATTTTATTTGTAGTAGGATCCCTGATCCTGTGGATAGTGTTTTCTGCCTGTTGTTTTTTGAGCCTCCAAGCCAATAATTTTGCAGCCCTAGGGCCAGCCTCATAATATCTTTGTTTCATGAATCTTATATTTTTCTCCACCTCCTCACTTAATATTTTATCTATTTCCTGTTTAGTATGTCTAATTTGTTGTATAATCGAGGGTTCTTTATTTGTTATGTGTATATGTTCCAAATCTCTCAGTTTTTCCTGTAGACCAGCTAATTTTTGGGTCTTCATTTTTTTTAGTGCAGCTGTCCTGGCTATAATCTTCCCCCTGAGAACAGCTTTAGCGGCGTCCCATAATATGCTGGGGTTTACCTCTCCATTATTATTGTCCTGCATATATAGTGCTAAGTCCTTCTCCATTGAATCTCTAAAGGTATGGTCATTTAGCAAACCAGTGTTAAGTCGCCACAAAGTTTTTCGCTGTCTTCCATCTAAATGTAAAGTTAGAAAAATCCCTGAGTGGTCTGAAAGATCCCTCTGACCTATTCTGCAATATTTCAACCTATGTAGATCTTTGTTATACGTGAAAAAATAGTCAATCCTTGAATGGACTGTGTGTCTTGCAGAATAAAAAGTATAACCTGGGGTAGATCCATTCAGAGCCCGCCACACATCAATAAGTCCCAAATCTTTAAGTACTTTGTTTATGCGTTTTTCAGTTAAATTCCTTTTTCTTGTTCTATTGGTTGTATCTAAAGAAGGGTTCAGAAGCATATTGAAATCTCCTGCACAAATAAGAGTCCCATACGTTTGTGAAGTAATTAGTTCAAATATCTTTCTGAAAAAGGTTATATTGCTTCCCGGGGGAGCATAGACATTAAATAATGTTACTTCTTTTTGGTCTATTTTTCCTTTCACCAAAACAAATCTACCTTCTCTATCATTAATTTGGGATATTAATTCGAATTTGACCGCATTTGAGATCAATATAGCTACTCCCCTTCTTTTTCCTTTCTTATATGATGAAAAGAAAGTATTTCTATACCCCATCGTTTTAAGTTTTTCATGTTCAGCACCTGAAAGGTGCGTTTCCTGCAAAAATGCCACATTTACTTTTTCCCTTTTTATTTTAACAATCATTTTGCTTCTTTTGACGGGGTTATTCAGTCCATTTACATTCAGGGACAGTATATTATAGTGTTGATAATGCATCAGTCTTGCAATTGAAACATTCTTGTATCACCCCGGACCAATGGGAATAAACAACAGTATAAAACAGATGAACATCGAGAACGTAGTAGAACACTGAACTGAACCTCCATCAGAAAAGCTGTCATGTCGCTTTTGACAGTGAGGGAGCTGGCCACAAGGTGGGGCCCTCAGTAGAAAGAAAGAAAAAAGAAAAGAGAGTTTGGTGGCTCTGTCTATTGCCCATAGGCACCAGCCTGTATTTTAACTAAGCATTGTAATAATAAAATAGTGGGGAGATTATCATTAAATGTCTCACTCATCCCTTGCTGTGGCTCCCGGTTCCGTTCTGCGATATTCCTTCAGTTTCTCTCGAATCTGCTGCTGGAATCGTTGCTTTTCTCCACCGGGTCGGGCCTCCGTTGTCTCCCAGGGGAGAAGCCGAGCCAACGTCTCCTCCGAGATGTCTTTGCTCCTGGTCCTGCCGGGGATCTCGCCCACCGTGTATCCTCTCCTCCGCAGGTCTTCTGCTGCTTGTGCGGCGCTGTTATAAGTTACAGGGCCCGTGTCAAAAAAGGCTCGCAGTCTTGTTAGCGGGGTCTGGAAGCGTACGCCGTTCTCTCGTAGTATTTTCTTTATGGGTATATATTCCTTCCTTTTGTTCTGTACCTCCATTGCATAATCATGATCAAAATACACCCGTTTGTTTTGGACACGGAGCTCTTTTTTCCAGGCGGCGTGAAGGATCTTTTCTTTGATTGAGAACTGGAGGAAACGAACCACCATGGAGCGTGGAGGGGCACTCGGTGGTGGTTTTGGTGCCAGGGCGCGGTGCGCGCGCTCAATCCCCGGTCCACGGTCGAGTTCGCTCCCCAGCTCCGTCTTGATGAAGTTTTCAATAAAAGTCACAGCAGACGTGCCCTCGGCGTCCTCCGGGATGCCATAAATCCTGATATTATTGCGCCGAGAGCGCCCTTCCAGATCAGTCACTTTTTCCTGTAGCGCCCGCTGTTTAGTGAGCAGCTGGGTGAGAGTATCTTTGACTCCGATGTCCCATCTTTCCATGTCGAGCATGTTTTCCTCCATCTGGCCCACGCGTTCCACTGCTCCCTCAATTTGGCCTGTCACGTCCTGTATTTTCCGGTTTACTTCTGACACAAATTCGTCCATTTGTTTTTTAATATCTTCCCTGAAGCACGTGCGGAAGTCAGCGAGGTCTTTTTTCAATTCAGCTTGTAGCGCTGCCATTCCCGTAGTGAAGGCTTCACTCACCGCCGTGCGTATTGAATCCAAAGTTTCGGTCTCTCTGCCGCCTCCATCTTGATTTGGAGTTTCGCTAGCTTCAGCCTCCGTCTCAGATTCTCTTTCTGAGTTACTGCGCAGGCCGTACCTTTCTTTCTTGGCTTTGTCCACGTTCATCGTCGAAGCGGAGTGTAATTTGTTTGTTTATGTGTGGTTCTACTGAGTAAAGATTATTGAATTTGAGGCTGATGCCCGGAGCTCAGTCACTATGCTGCCATGCCGTGTAGCGCGCCACCGGAAGTCCCAACCAGAGACATTGTTGACCAAGACAAGAATGAGAAAGATGGACAATTGACTGACACAGACATTGATGACCCAGACTTGACCACACGTCAATCTGAAAGGTTGAGAAGACCCCCAAAACGCTTTTACTATGACGAGTTAGGGAAGCCTTTAATCTCCTTTGCCAAGAGCCTCTTGGAGAGTTTTAATAGAGCCCTTGATACTATGGGAGATGACAGTTCCCTTGTAGTCCAGCGAACTAAGCATGAAGGGACTCGTGCTGATTTGAGAAGGGAGGGTGTAACCCACATAAAAAATCAGGTCACTAACCCTGTATATGTCATTTAGACATTCTCGGTGCATCTCCTGTAGGGGTCACTGTTTTCCCGTGAGCCTAAGTCAGGTATCGCATGAAGAAGTCTGCACCTGTGTGTGACGCAGTTCCCTCTAAAACCATGAAGCAGACAGTAGCAAACAGTAGCAGACAGCCACGGATAAATTGAAACAAACGTCCGCAGGCAGAGACGGTAGTCACAGACAGATCCAGGCTTCGTCTGGATAAGCTGTGAGCCGAGGAGGATAAACCCCCCCTTTATGAGAATTTATGCTTGATGAACCTCTGGTTGTTTGTTTTTTTTGTGCTAGTCTGATCAACTGTCAGAGAAATAGAGAGCGAGAGAGACGATTAAGATGGCGATGGCGAGCCCAGCCCAGCGATTCTGAGAGAGAGAGTTGGAGATGTGGTGTGGCCAGCAGCAGAACCTACCTTGAAGACTCCAGATCAGATGAATCACACATTCTGAGAACAGATAAGACACACACACTCTTCACTTACCCAGGTAGCAGAGATTTAGGATGTACTTGAATGGACATTGATACAGAACATCCACACAATTGGATGCCTTTTTTTTCAGAACTGAACTTCATTGAGTTGGAGAGCTCAACTTCAATGGACTCTTATTTTGTGGTTTGTTTGTTTTTTGGTGGCACCTTATTTTGGTAAATAAAAGTACAGCTAAGCTGTCAATGTTATTATTGATATAGCATTGATATTAAAGTGTCACCTGTTCAAATTAAACCACACCCACTCCTTTTTGTGAGTAAATTCCTGGTGCAACTCCTACCGGACCTAGAGCGATGTGATGTCTCCTTAACCTAAAAGTCAGGACCAAAGGTGCTACATATGCTTTCAGTATACTTTATATGTAATAATCAGAGATATACTTAACAAAATTATACTTAAGTATACTTGGCTTATCTTATATAAGTATACAGAAAAGTCTAAGTATATTTGGCCTATACTTGTACTTAATCTTTTGATCGAGATATACTTAAGAAATGTATAATGAAGTATTCTTGCCTTATATAGAAAGTTTAAGTATACTTGGCTTGTAGTGGTTACTCTTATGATAGAGTAGCCTATTTAATACTTTTGCACGCGTATTGGCTTCTTTGAGGTAGTACTCCAGCATGTTTTACATACTATCTTATAACTTACATGTTAAAGTTTATAGTAACACATCAGCTTTGGGTGGAATAGCTGAGAGTAAATAGTACACAAGTGGAACTGAAACTGATCTTATATGTACACAGTGTTGTTAACCCACACAGACACAGATAAACATTTGCCTGATTTTATTGACAATTCTTCCAAGGTGTGAGAGTATTGTAACAGACTTGATTCATGCTGGCTGCTATTATAAGCCATTACTAGAATATGAATACATTTATATTTAAATCTCATCACAAAAGGAGCAAGTCTCTTCATGTAATACATAAATCACTGGCTACAACACGACTCATGACCGCTCTTTTAGTCCATTTCATATAGATGCGTTCATCTATATGTATCTCGCGTGTGAGAGATAATAAGTTGCACGCACGAGTTAAAAAAAAACACATCCATATCCCTTCCAGGGCTCCGTAAGAGACCATGTGTTCATGGCTGCTGTACTTTTGCAGCAGTGGTCTTATTTCCTTCTGCAGACCAGCGAGCAGTAAACCATCTGTCTGGACCTCCTGCTGCCTCAGCAGCGCCTCCTCCTGGAGAACCTCCACCTGACCGAGGAGACAGCAGTCGGAGATCAACTCTTCTGCCACATCTTTGTTTTCACATGGATCAGAATATCAGGTGAGTTTATCGGACGTAGATCAGATTGCTGATGATAATTATGACTTTTTACCTGTTAGCTTAAGTCTTAGTCTGTTAGCATGATATCATCTATCTATGTGCATTTTGAGATCATTTGAGATAAGGTAAGATAAGAGTGAACTTCATTAACAATTATAAGTCAGCCTTAGACAATTGCGGTTGGTTGTATATATGGTCTGCCTCAGCAGTAGCCGTGGTCGAAGGCATTATGATTTTGAGTTGTCCATCTGTCCCATTCTTGTAAACGTGGTATCTGCGTAACATCTTGAGGATTATTTTTTTCACATTCGGCACACAATTTTGGTGGTCATAGGTCAAAGTTCAAGGTCACAGTGAATACACATCCATCCCCTCTCGTGAAAGTGATAATCTGAGGATTACCTTGAGTAAATTTCAATAAACCTGGCAGAAACATTCACATTCAATAATCAACCTGTTTTCTTTCTCTTCTTCTTTTCGGGCTTCATTGTTCCTGCAGTTTGGACTCTGGATCTCTGTCAGTGTGTCTAACTGCTGTGAAATCTCTCCCATCAGAGCGCTGACTGACAGACCTTCTGTGACACTGACACCTGCTGCTGACTGGCAGCACTACAGCTCACACTGGGTTTCTGCTCTCACGTCATTGACGTGTTTGGATTTGTATTTGAAGGTATGAGGATGTGACGGCTGTCATAGGCGAAGGTTGATCAGTTTCCACTTATCCAAATTAGCATTTATAATTGGAAGCAAAGGAAAAAAATGTGCCCGTACCATGTCATTAATAGCTGGAGTAAGACGAATCCCAAGATATTGCATCCCTGAATCTATCCATTAGAACTGAAGTGTATCATTTATTGTTGGGAGACAGGTTCTGGACACTGGCATTACTTCAGACTTATGCCAATTAATCTTGTAGCCTGGTATTTCAGAAAAAGTTTCCATACTCTTCAAGAGCCTGGGAGCTGAGGACACAGGATTCACAGACAGCCAAAGGATGTTGTCTGCATAGAGGAACAGTTTATGCTCAGTATGCTTGTGTCTGATCTAATTGCCATTGCAAGTGGCTCAAGAGACATAATAGACAATAATGGAGAGAGGGGGTCTCCTTGTTTTGCGCCTCTAGATATATTGAAAAAAGATGAAACTACCCCATTGGTCAACACTGATGCCTTTGGTTCTACATATACAGCTGGATCCATTTAATGAATCCCTGTCCAAACCCAAAGCTGTCCAGAACATGGATCAGAAACCGCTACTCCACCCTATCAAAGGCCTTCTCTGCATCTAAAGAGAAGGCCGCAATAGGTTCATCAGACTCTCTGTTTTGCCACATAAGGTGGAGTGGGTGTCTCAAATTTTCAGAAGATGATCTGCCCTTTACAAATCCCACCTGATCAGGGTCTATAATACAAGGAACAACATTTTCAAGCCGCATAGCCAGAACTTTAGTGAGAATTTTATAGTCTACATTAGCCAGAGTAATGGGCCAGTAACTAGCTGGATCTAGAGAATCCCCTTCTTAAGAATAATACAAATTACTGATTCATTCAGAGTGTTCGGCAGCTGACCAAGTGATAAAGACTCTGAGTACACTTTTGTATTTTTTGTATTGTATTGTATTTTGTATTGTACTTTTTGTCTGAAGTAACTATCTTTCCATTACTAGTTTTAATACCAGGAGTTCTGCTCACAGTCTCCTGCTTTTTCAGTTGTCTAGCCAAAAGTTTTCCAGCCTTCTCTCCACTTTCGTAGAAGCTGGCCATAAGCAAACATAGCATACTCAGCCTTCTTGCTGTATATGAAACCTAGGCTATACTTTAATTCACACACCTGTTTCAGCAAGTCTTCACTAAAGTCTTCTGACAGTTCTCTCTCTTTTTGTTTTATCTTATTCTCCAGCCTACTGATTGTCTCCCTATCTTGTTTCTTCCTTTTTGATGCTTCAGCAATGATTTTCCCTCTGATATATGCCTTTGAAGCCTCCCATACTGTGCCATTTTTTGGGATAGAACCAATGTTAATCTGAAAGAAATTTGTGAGATCTTCCGAGATCGTCTGTTTAAACACAGCATTTTGTAGAGAAGAGGTGTATTGAGTTTCCACCTATTACTCTTGATTTTTTCCATGCAAATAGAGATACACAGTTCTACAGTTGCATGGTCAGTTAACCCTCTAGGCGCCAAAGTCGCATTATTGCGACAGGCAACATTGCTCATTAAAACAGCCCATATCTTTAAATCTACTGCCTTGTGCTGTTAATTCTTGCTACCACTAGATAGCCAATAGATTCAGCTTCAATCCTGACGTCATTTGGGGGTGTGTTTCAATGCAAAATACCTGAGAAAAAAAGTTTGAAACCCGACACCCGCTGTCGGAGCGGCAGCGGCTAAGCGGCAGAGTGGGAGAGGAGAGAGCCGCGGAGCCGTGGCAGAAGTTTGCTGGACAGACCGAGAGACAGATAGCGATTTTTGTAATAAAAACAAAATGCCCAAAACATTTTACAGTGCGGATGAGGTGCTTGCACAGATCTTTGCTGATCGCGATTCAGAAGGGGACGATTTGCCCTCTGATGACGATCGCTCGTCAGAGACGAGTGACTGACGATGCTGCAGCTGCGCACACTGTCACACAAGCAACACACGCTGATCACTGCGAGAGTTTTCTTTTCTTTTTACAAGTTAGATTAGGAAATTTACTCCTATCAGATTCCTGTTCATTTACTCTGAGGATGAGAGGATGAAAAAAATCTATGAAAAAAATGAAATGAAATGAAAAAAATCTACTGTGTAAATATGTTCAGAATTCCGTTTTACTGAATTTTACCTGGTGACATACAAATTATATTAGTAAATTTACTCCAATCAAACTCCTGTTCCTTTATTTTGAGGATGAGATGACAATATAAATATTTTTTTTCTGTGTAAATATGTTCAAAAATCAGTTTTACTGAAAGTTACTTTCAGTCACCTGGTGACGTCACAATATGCAAATTAGATGATTAAATTTTCTCCCATCATAAAGTTTAGGTCATTATGAATATTTTTCTCATTTACACTATGGATTTATCTCTCACCATTTCCAAGCTACAGCCTTTTGAAATCTTAAAATCCAAACGGAATATTTTCCTAAATAAACTCTGGCGCCTAGAGGGTTAATGCTATGACACCTATTGTAGTATCCATTACTGATTCAATCAGGTCTTTAGAAATAATTAAATAATCAATTCTACTGTGTGACTTATGATTATGTGAGTAAAAGGTATATTCCCTCTTACTTAGAGTGTTGTGGTCACATCACAGCTGAGCCGGAGGAGATAAATACCAGGATTACTGCAGGGTTAACTGACCCGGGAGTCAATCCTGATGATATACATTCACATTGCACACAAAAGACAGATGTTAGTGGGTTTTTCAGCCAGTTTGAAAGAGGTATTAGTTTCCTCCAATCAGAGCTATGTTTGTTTGTCATGTGACTCTTCAACTGAACTTCAGAAGTCATTTTTACACAGTGAGGAATGCTGACTGACAGACCTTCTGTAACACTGACACCTGCTGCTGACTGGCAGCACTACAGCTCACACTGGGTTTCTGCTCTCACGTCATTGACGTGTCTGTATTTGTATTTGAAGGTATGAGGATGTGACGGCTGTCGGTCAGATGAACACAGACACCAGCAGCGTCTGTCAGTGTCTGCAGACGAAGGAAGAATGACTCTTTGACCTCATCTGGACTTTAACAGGTGAGAACTCTGACAGGTAACATGACACACCTTTGATGAAGAAACTCTGCTGTCATTTGTTATATTTTGTGGATACATGATGAACTTGTAGACGAGAGCAGTGATGAATCCTTTCAACACTGTTAATTACTGTTTTAATTATTAATGAATTAATTCACTAAGTATTCTCTGATATGTTACTTTTCGGCTGAAATGAATCTTTTTATGTTCATGTCACAAGAAAGAAACCACAACTTATCACTGTCGATAAAGTAAGAATGAAAAAAAATAGAAACAAATTTCAAGCCCTTGTCTGAGCATAGTAGCTGCTATTTATCAAGGATAACTTAAGTACCTAAGTGCTATGATTTAAGCGCTGAGGGTAAGAACATACAAGTGCAAACACGTTTATTTATTTATTTTTTTTTTTTTTGGGTGGGAGCGAGTCATGCTATGCAGGGTCGAGGTGAAGTCTGTACAATTAGGTCTTTTGCGGAAGATGGCAAGTGACTCTGCTGTTCTGATGTTTGTCGGGAGTTTGTTCCACCACTGAGGCGCCAGAACAGAGAAGAGTCGTGACTTCAATTTAATCAGCACCAGGAAACAAGTGAGATTTTAATCTGAGCTGACTCACTGCTCAGAGATGAGGGAGTGTCAGTACTGGTCTGACAGCCTGGAAACTTTTTCATCTTTGACTCAAAGACACAAGAAACATTTACAAAACATAAAATCAGACGTATACTGTCTGAGGTGTGAACTGGCCTTCACTGGCCCCAGGATTCAATTAACCCTCTGGACTCTATGCTGGCCATTTGTGTCCACCTCACTTCCTTTTTGTTGACCATTTTAGTTGTGTTAATGCATATGGAATGATATTTCCCAAGGGTCTGGATTTTTTTCTGATTTTTTAATTTTCAAAACCTGCTCTTTAAATATGTCAATATTATACTGTATATCTCCAATTGTACCTCATGGCTCTATCGTGGACACTTTTGGCCAATTGAAACCCATGAAAACTACATTTTTTAATTCCTTGTGATTTACAGTATTAAATCATATAATTTAGGTAAAATGGCTTTCATTCTAAACACAACACTTGAAAATTTTAGTTTTTAATGTTTTCTACCAGATTATGTCATTTGTCCATTTTTGGCCAAGGCAGCAATTTTAGGTAATATTCTTAGTTTCCACTAGGGGCGTATGATGGCTTACTGCACTCCAATGGAGCGAATGAATGACACAATTTTGACATAGGTGTGATCTGAAGGATGTCAGGTAATGATGTGTGTTTGTGCATGAGAAAAATTGTGCCTGTAAATATGTATTTGCAAGATAGAGTGACATAAATTACAGTGTGTCATACCTCCAAGTTTCAGTGAATTTCTCTTGGGACCGGCTATTGAGCTTTGAGTTTCCAAGGCAAACTTGGCTTTGATGCACAGGTTGAAAAACCTGTAGCTTTGATCTTTTCATAAAAGAATTCCACACACAACTACACAATAGCCCTTACATACTCAAATAGCTGCTCTCCAAAAAAAAAAAAGGATCACAGGTCATCTTGACCTCTGCCCTCGGGGGAAACAAAAACAAAGTCTGACACTGTTTATAAATCCGTCCTGGAGTTTATGCAGGTGCAGTCAGTACTAATGCTATAAGTGAGCCTAACAGCTCCCAGGTCATTCTTTCTCTGGCAAGATGGCGAGAAGGTCATATTCACTGACTGACGCACTTCACTATGTGATGGGCTCGGAGAGTGAAGATGGGGAGAAATGCTCTGCGCTTGAGGAGGAGACATCTTCTGCCCAAGATGAGGATGCGTCCTCTCCTGAAGATGAGGGGACACCTTCCTCAGAGGATGACAGCAACACCACGGATGATGAGAACCAGCCAGTGCCTGATTCCTCTTCCTCAGGGGAAGAGGACGATACAGACACAGCGGTGGAGGCCGAGCAGCTGATGGCAGAGACAGAGGAGCTGGCGGGTGCGTGGATGTCTCGTCATAGGAAAATTATGTGGTTTCCCACTCCTGAAGAGACCCTGCACTATAATCCAGTATCCACTGGTATCACCCCAGGGCCCACCCTGTATGCAGTTGCCCGCATCAGCAACCTGAGGTCTGCCTTTGACCTGTTTATAACAGAGGAGATCATTCAGCTGCTGTGCACCCACACAAACATGCATGGGAGGCGAAGGTTTGAGGATTGGAGGGATGTGGATGAAGTGGAGATGAGAGCCTACATTGGGATTCTGATTCTGGCTGGCGTCTACTGCTCAAGACATGAAGCAACACGTGGCATGTGGGATGCCAAGACAGGACGGGCCATGTTTCGTGCTACGATGCCCCTCTACCGCTACACTCGGCCATGTCCCCCACACTCAGCAGCTGCTGCTGCCATTGTTACCGGGATACAAGAGGGTGAATCAGAGTGTGACCCAGAGCCCGCCAACAAAAGTAGGAGAAGGTGTGAACTGTGCACCCAAAGAAGAAGAAGAACGGCAACCACTTGCTCCAACTGTGGAAAGTGTGTCCGCAAGGACCACTCTGCTGTGGTTTGCACATCCTGCTGCCCTTGAGCATGCGCACACACACACACACACACACACACACACACACACACAGAAACACACTGTTTAACGTTCTCTCTCTCTGACACACAAACACGCACATGCTGTTGTTGTTCTGTCGTTCTCTAAAAAAACAACAACAAAATGGGCATTTTTGGCCCCTCACATGCAACATTGGAGTTTTGTCTTTTTTGTCACTGCTAAAAAGTAATAATGCAAAAAAAATAATAATCTTTGTTACTGTTACTGACCTGCAATGATAGAGAAATATTGGGTTGCATCAATCATATGGTGAAAAAATGACAACTTTCCCCCTGGAAAGTTAGTGGTAATATATAAATATATAGTCTAACTGGTATTTAAAGGGTTAAAATTCTGGAATTGATTAAAATTTCATGATCAGGACTGATGCCAAATTAAAAAAATTAACCAGTGAAAGAAGCAAATATTCAGTATATAGTGTTTTGTAGAAGCAAACAGGAGGTGGCCATTTTTGGCCACGAACAAGCTAAGAGGGAGTTTTTTTGTTTTTCTGTCACTGCACAAAAAACTAATGAAGCACAAAAATCATTGATACTGCTTATTGTTAACACACATTAAGCTGCAATGATGGTTAAAGAATAAATCAGGTGGCATGTATTATTTGGTAAAAACAATGTGATTTTATGCTTTTCTCCCTTATAAATCATTAGCATTATGTGATCTAAGAGGCATTTAAAGGGTTAAAATTCGGAATTTGAATGAGATTTTGGTTTTCATGACCAGGACTGATGCAAATTTAAAAAATTAAGTCAGTAAAAGTGGATTTTTAAAAAAATATATATTAATTTTATAGCATTTTGGAAATGTAAACAGGAGGTGGACATTTTTGGCCACGAACAAGCTGAGAGGGAGTTTTTATGTTTTTCTGTCACTGCACAAAAAACTAATGAAGCATAAAAATCATTGATACTGCTTATTGTTGACACACATTAAGCTGCAATGATGGTTAAAGAATAAATCAGGTAGCATGTATTATTTGGTAAAAACAATGTGATTTTATGCTTTTCTCCCTTTATAAATCATTAGCATTATGTGATCTAACAGACATTTAAAGGGTTAAAATTCAGAATTTGAATGAGATTTTAGTTTTCATGACCAGGACTGATGCAAATTTAAAAAATCAAGTCAGTAAAAGTGGAATTTTCTTTATATATATATATTAATTTTATAGCATTTTGGAAATGTAAACAGTAGGTGGCCATTTTTGGCCACGAACAAGCTGAGAGGGAGTTTTATCTACTTTGCCTTCCCTGCACAAAAATAACAATGCATAATAATCAGTGTTGTTGTTAATCAGTTACATATCTCAGACTGTGTTATTGATAATACAAGAAAAACCGGTAGCACTGAGAAGATAGGCAGTGGTCATTTTTGTAGTAGTTTTCCAACAAGCGCATTGTTCAAACTAATTGGCATTTGAGGGGTTAAAAACTTTATGCAGTAAAAGCAGCAAAAAACACAAAAAATCTAAAAAAATTACAGACTCAATCTGTTGGTGGCCATTTTTGGCCACGAACAAGCTGAGAGGGTAGTGATTTTGAACAAGGCCAGAGGGTTAAGATCTTCTGTCAACGATTAAAATACAAAACGATTCTCACTGCATCTCAATGTATCGTCCTCAGCCAATACAAGCGGTCAGTTCAATCTAAATTCCCTTTTTATTCAGAAAGTCCTTTACAAATATAAAACGCTGCATTGTTTCGGTACCTGTATCAGTGTGACCCGCCTCAGTACATTAACATTAAACTGAACTGAAATGCATCTGCAATGCTTTACACGACTGCTGAAACCTACAAAAACATAGTTTTCACATAGCAGCTGTGAGACAGGACACCTACTGAATGTGTCAAACATCACAGACATGACCGCTGCACACACCTCTCTCAGAGGTGGATGGGAGAGTTGACAGCACCTTTGCTTCCCTCCACCACATCTGCCAACATATAACAGTAACATCAGCCTAATGTTTGCCCACAGTGCAATGCAATAGAGTGATGTTGCAATGTAATTAACAACTTTATCGTCCAGCCGAAGGTCAGACAATCAACAATCAACATTAGTAGGCTGTAATTTTGTTCAGGCTGCAAACTCCTGATAATGTTCTGTCACTGCATCGATGCAGAATCTCCCGGGTCTGAACTGCGATGCATCTTAGAATCGAGGATCTTCCACACGTCCAATACTGACTGTTTAGACTGGTTTCATGTTTCTAGCCTTAGATATTAAAATTGAGACAGGGCTCAACCTTAAGACTCCATTAAACTGGAATCCTCTGAAAGACTGAAGGACACAAAACAGCCAAAGTATATTAGTAGAGCCTTTAAAGAATCCAGCAGACAAAAGACAGAATGTCATTTCATTCATTTCTTAGATATTACAGTGAAGCCAGAAACTTCAAACTGTGAGACGCTTGAATTAAGTCTTTTAGTGAATTTGTTGTCATAAAGCTTCAGTAGTTTCCTCCAGTCAGAGCTCTGTATGTTTGTCATGTGACTCAGTGCCTTCAGAAAGTTTAAGCCTGTCGAATAAGTAAATTCAACATGTTATCCTCCATTTCTGACAGTGTAGTCGTGTCATGAAGGGATCCAGATATTAGAGACAGCTTTATTGTAAATGTGTGTCAGATATCTGCTGGTTGGTTTCAGTCCACCTCTCTGTCTCTTTGTTGATGCACTTTGTGTTTGTCACATGTTGTCATGAGTTTACAGACTGTTCTCTCTCCCTCATTCAATAATCAGCTGTTTTTCTTTCTCTTCTTCTTTTCGGGCTTCATTGTTCCTGCAGTTTGGACTCTGGATCTCTGTCAGTGTGTCTAACTGCTGTGAAATCTCTCCCATCAGAGCGCTGACTGACAGACCTTCTGTAACACTGACACCTGCTGCTGACTGGCAGCACTACAGCTCACACTGGGTTTCTGGGTTTCAGTGTCTGCAGACGAAGGAAGAATGACTCTTTGACCTCATCTGGACTTTAACAGGTGAGAACTCTGACAGGTAACATGACACACCTTTGATGAAGAAACTACAACATGAACTTGTGGATGAGAGCAGTGATGAACTGAGTGAACACTATTTTAAGTTCTGAATATTCATGAATTAACTCACTCGTTATTCTATGAAATGTGACTTTCTCAACAAAATGAGTCTTTTTGTGTTTTGTCCAATTTAATTTACTGATGTTAATCTGAGCTGACTTTACTGCTGAGAGATGAGGGAGTGTCAGGTCCTGCTGTGTGTTTTATCACTCTTATCACCACATCATCTCCCAACATGTAACAGTAACGTTAGCTCACAGTTTTATTCGAGAGAGCCGTGTTGTAATGTTGCTTTACAACTTTATTGTCCAGCCGAGGCCTGAAAATAAACATTATTAGACTATAAATGTGTTCAGGCTGCAAACTCACCATTATGTTCAGTCTTGGTGTCCACAGGGGCGTCATGTGACACAAGAGCACAGGGCGCTTCCCAGCTTTGAACACTCGACCAAAACAGTCTTCACCGTCGAACAACCACACAAACACTCACTGGCTGCACCTGATTGGACGAATGCCACTCGTGAGCCGTGTATATTTAAAACGGGACCAACATGGTGTCTCGTTTGTTACTGTCCTGTTGACGTAGCTCGCACACTGATCTGATACTAACAGGTGGAGTTAAAACACTGCAGACCTCTGATTGGTCAGTCCGTACAACCAGGGTCGTCTCGTCGTCTGATCTCTGACGTAGAATATTTTTTTATCAGCAGTCTTTTCTCAAACAAAGCTTGTTTCTGTGTTGTTATCATCAACATGTGCTCGCTGTGCGTAGGCAGAGTGTGGTCAGAAAAGAGAGAGTCAGAAAAGAGACGATGACTGCGAGCAGAGCAGAGAATAAAAAGGTTAGCAGTTTGTGTCTGTTGTCAGTGCAGGTCGCAGTGTGTCAGATAATAAATGCAGCAGCTTCTCAAGAGTTAAGACCGGTCTTCACTGATGTTTCCCAGCTGCTGGAAGCCTGGCTGGTTTTCCTTCAGGTGATAACACTGCCTGTCTTTAGCAGGAAGCCACGATGACTCCAGAGGACATTTTCAACACTCTGGAGGATCTAAAAGTCAAAGAATTCGAGGATTTCAAATGGTATCTGAAGCAGCCTGACATCCTGGAAGGCTACCAACCCATCAAAGAGTCCAAGCTGGAGAGTGCAGAAAGACGGGACACAGTGGATCTGATGGTGAACACCTTCACACTTGATGGAGCTCTGAAGGTGACCAAGAAGATTTTAGAGAAGATACAGAGGAATGACCTGGTGCAGAGTCTGTCAGCCAACAGCTCAGGACCAGAAGGTCAGTCACTTTTTTTAATTTTAATATCATTTTCAGAAGAAGAGAGTCGACGACACAATACTTGTAAAGGAACAGGCCTCTCAGTACAGAAGCTCATTGTTTTCAGCAAAGAGAAACAAAGAGGTCTGATTTCATAATTAGGAGAAAAGGTTGAAGCATCAATAATTGTTATTGGAGAGGATGGAGGTTTGATGGTTCACAGAAATAAACATTGTTTAACTGAGCAGAGATTCATTTTAATGGTGCAACAGAGCTCTGCCTAATTTAAAATCTGGATCAACTCATTTTAAACCTGGTTTTACTGAACTCAGATTAGATCTGATCTTAGATTAAATGAATCCTTGTTGGTGCAACCAGCCATAATCTCTCTCTTCACCTCTCTCTCAGTGTCAGTGAGTGTCAGTGATGTTGGAGAGACTTCAGAGAACAGAGGACCTTCTTCCTCTCAGAGTGAAGGTAAAGCTGCTGTATTCTCTGGTATGTATGGAAGCCCTGAAAGACAAAGTTTAGTTTTTAGTTCGGAAAAGTTAAAAGTTAGTAAGACTGACTGCATTATAACTGAGTGAAAGCAGAGACAGGAGTACTTGATGAGCTTTATTTGAAGCAGTATCAGAGTATCTGCAGCTCTGAAAGACATTGCATATAAAGCATTTAATTCAGTTTCTTCATAAAGACCCTAGAAGCTATTTAAAAGTCTTAAAATCCATCTACAAAGGTCTTGAATGTTTTTTCCTTGGGTACTGTAGACTGTAACATCAGTTTTTAGATTATTTTGTATGTGGTTGTGAGCTGTCAGGAGGATTTAAAACTATAGTGGGACTGTTGTGACAGTGGATTGAGCTGCAGGAGGCAGTTAACCATCAGATCTGCATCAAACTCCGTCTCTACTGCAGCTACAGCAGCCAGGAAGCTCATCAGCTCAAAATAGTGATTGAAATTTACATTTCAGTCTGTGTCGTATTATAAAGGTGCAAAACATCACAAAAATGTCGGAGTAGGAAAAGTTGGTGAATCGATAACAAGAAAATATGACGACTCAGTAAATACAGTATATGATAACTTACATTCAGAATGTGACTGAAACTCAAGCCTCAAGGGAAGAGATGAAAAACATCAGATCTGTGTGTAGTGATGAGGAGACTGTAACCTTCCTCACATTAATACATCAAACACAAATATTATATCATCGTCATGTTTTCACATGGTTTTCTATCGTTTGCATGCTCCTCTTCTCCAGTGGTTTATTGGCACCATAGAGGAGAATTTGTGGCCAACTCCTAATATTCTTATAGAAGTATGGTGTCATAGTTGCAGGTGGTCATTTGTAATTTCTGATTGGCTGCTATTCTTCAGAGGGCGGGTCTTACGTAGTATGAGCAGGCCGGAGGTCAGACAGCAGAGATGGAGTCGAGTGTAGAGGAAGAAGAGATCAGAGTGCAACTCTTTTCATGGAGGCCATGATGGACACTGAATAATAACCATTATTTCTGAAGCAGTTTTGTTAGCTTGTGCCTGTGTCTGTTTGTCAGACTGAATGAACTGAAACTGACTGTCAGCTCAGTGCATGGTTTTCAACTGAGAGGTGGGGTTTACCCGACCATGAAGTCAAAGTGGTTGATAACTGTGAGGACTGAGTGGAGTGACAGTGGAAAGCTAGCTGAGCTCATCTGTGGTTCAGATAAGGCCTGCATCCTTTTTGTTGAGTGGAGCCACCAGGCTCAGTTATGATAAAAACCAGTAGTGCCGGTCTTTATTGGGGGTGGTTTGAATGATATTGGTATTTAAACATCATCAAGTGATTCCTCAAAACAAGAAAGAGTAAAAGAAATTGAGAATGAACACTTCTGGACCTGCAAGAGAGTGTGAGTCTACATATCTATATAGACAGAAGGAGAATATTAAAGCTGATGCTACAGGACTTCTTTGTGACATTTCAACCAGAAGCTGGCAGCAACACCAACAGCTGCTCAGTGGTAACCAGTCCAGGGCTGTGGTTGTACTGACCAGCTCCCTGCCGGATAGATTTATATGTTGTTGGGGTACATGAGAGAATGATGTGATCAAATACTATTGTTAAGATAGCTTACTGTAACACAATTACAAATATACTGCTAGAATAGTTTCCATAGACATCTTGCTCCCACTGTAATTTCAAAATCCTGCATTTCAGTTGTTTTTTGTTTCTATTTGTCACTCAGATGAGATCGTTCCAGTACCAGAGCCACAACCCATCTCATATTACCAAGACATGCTTCAGTCAAACCTCAAGGATATGTTTAATTGTGCACAAGAGGGGTGGGCACAGAGGAAGGATGAGCAACCTCTGATTGATATCTACACAGAGCTGTACGTCACAGCTGGGGGTGACGTAAACCTCAACAAACAGCATGAGGTCATTCAGATGGAGGTGAAGCCAACAACAGAGGAATCAATTCAACCCAGTGACATGTTCAAACCCCCCTCTGGAAAAGAAAGATCCATAAGAACAGTTCTGACCAATGGAATCGCAGGAATTGGCAAAACATTTCTTGTCCAGAAGTTTGTGTTGGACTGGACTAACAAAGAAAACAATCAAGATGTGCATCTCATATTCCCCTTTACCTTCCGCCAGCTGAACTTAAGGAAGGGTGAAAAGTTAAGTCTGACCGAGCTGATCCATAAATGTATCAGAGAGACCAGAGACATCAAGGAAGAGGCTCTGAATCATATCTTTACAGCTCTGCAGTCATCAGGAAACACCAACTATGACAAGAGTAAATTCAAACTAGTGTTTGCTTTGGATGGACTGGATGAGAGCCGCCTCCAACTGAACTGCTCGACTGATGAAATCCAGGACACAGACTTTGATGTGACACAGTCCACCTCAGTGGATGTGCTGCTGTCAAACCTCATCAAGAGAAATCTGCTTCCCTCTGCTCGCCTCTGGATAACCACACGACCTGCAGCAGCCAATCAGATTCATTCGGATTTTGTTGACGTGGTGACAGAGGTCAGAGGGTTCACTGACCCACAGAAGGAGGAGTACTTCAGGAAGAGATTCAGAGATGAGGAGCAGGCCAGCAGAATCATCTCCCACATCAAGACATCACGAAGCCTCCACATCATGTGCCACATCCCAGTCTTCTGCTGGATCACTGCTACAGTTCTGGGTGATTTGTTGAAGACCAGAGAGGGAGGAGAGCTGCCCAAGACCCTGACTGAGATGTATGCAGAGTTCTTGAGGTTTCAGATTCATCAAACAAAGAAGAAATATGACCCAAAAAAGTATGACCAAAAAAAGTGCATTCGGTACATTAAGTCATTAGCAAAACTGGCTTTCCACCAGCTGGAAAAGGGCAACCTGATCTTCTATGAAACAGATCTGAAAGAGAGTGGCATTGATGTCAGAGGAGCCTCAGTGTTCTCGGGAGTGTTCACAGAGATCTTTAAAGAGGAACGTGGGAGGAAGAGTGATGAAGTCAAGATGTTTAGCTTCGTCCATCTCAGTGTTCAGGAGTTTTTGGCAGCTTTGTATGTAGAGATGTCACTCATTAACAAAAACAAGAATGTGATGTCTGAACCAGCGCCACCACCAACTTTTTTCGAACATGTGCGAAAGCTTTTCAGCAAACGATCAAGGACAGAGGTCCACAGGTTTGCTATTGACAATGCCTTACAGAGTCCAAATGGACACCTGGACTTGTTTCTCCGCTTCCTCCTGGGTCTTTCACTGCAGACCAATCAGACTCTCCCTGAAGGCCTCCTGAAAAAGGAAAGAAGCTCACAGACCAATCAGAAAACAGTTGAGTACATCAAGGAGAAGATCAGTGAGAATCTGTCTCCAGAGAGAAGCATCAATCTGTTCCACTGTCTGAATGAACTGAATGATGGTTCTCTAGTGAAGGAGATCCAACAGTACCTGAGATCAGGAAGTCTCTCCACAGATAAACTGTCTCCTGCTCAGTGGTCAGCTCTGGTCTTCATCTTACTGTCATCAGAAGAAGATCTGGACGTGTTTGACCTGAAGAAATACTCTGCTTCAGAGGAGGCTCTTCTGAGGCTGCTGCCAGTGGTCAAAGCCTCCAACAAAGCTCTGTAAGTGAACAGATCACTGATAGTTACCGTATGTAGTGTCAACACTTAATAGTCTTCTTGATTCTGATTTATTGATCAATTGAAAAACCTGCATTGTTTCATTAGTTTCATTGTACCTCTGCACATTAATGCAGCCATGAAAGAAAAAGAAAATCTGTTGTATTTTAGTTCTTTTAAAGGTGGATGAGTCAATCTGGAGAAGGATTTTTGATATTTGAACGAATAGCCAAACAAATTCACTGATGCACATTGCCGAGGCAAGGCTATAACAACTGGGCTAGCTTGCATAGAAGTGGATTTCGCTTTGACATAGCTGAAGCAAAAACAAATTATAAATAAAAAATATTGAAGCACACAGTCACGGCATCCTAAAGACAACAGAGTCAAAACGAAAACATTTTGCTGAGATTGTTCTTGCAAAACTAGAGTGACTGCAGGCTCAATATTTTGTATTTTTAAGGGTGTCATGATTTTACATCAATAACCGATCAGAATGAGCCTTCCAATTTCACAATCGGAATCAAAATGCAGTATCAACAAAATAGTCCGTTCAGTATTTCGTTTGAGATTGGGACAACACGACACTGTTTGTTTCGAGCCCTACAGCATGAGAGCTAACAGAGGTAACAGTTGACAGAGCTAAAAGCTTCCAGTGGAGCTAAACACACACAGCAGTACTGAGAGTTCAGAGGAACATTAAGTGGTAAACACTGAATTGCAGTTTAATGTGCAAACACAACACGTTTACACAAAATTAATGTACTGAAGGATTTTAGACAAGTACTGTTTGGAGGTAAAAGTACCTTGAGTTTGAAGTTACAGGCAATTTACATCAGTGTACATTTTATCAATCTGCTGACAGAGATGAAAGTAACCTGGTACAAGCAGTGACCAGGTGGTGGAGCAGTAGCTTCAGAACAAAGACCTCAAAGACTGAGACAAGTGAGAATGAGACAGACTTCTTCCCAAAATCTCTCTCTGTTACTAAATTCTGTGTCCTATGTTACTTTTTCTTAATTCTCTTTTAACAGTGTTTAGATAACTTCTTACTTTGTTTTAAACCTTTTTCTGTCTTTAAATTGATATAAGGTAAATACAATTATTTATTTCCTCAGCATTTTAATGGTGGTTTTATTATGCCACTATAAACTAACAACTATAGATGACAATAAGGTAAAGAAACCTTTTGATCAGTGTCTCATTTTCTCCAGTACATACTTGCAATATCTTGGCAAACCCAAAGATAAGATGAATGTCCATAGACAAGTAATTTAATCTGACACAAAACACAAACACGACATGGACAGCGAGTTGAACGTGAGGATATAATCACTGAAATTGATAGAAGTAGAACTTTTCACAACTGTGTAATGAAAAACATTAAACATGTCTAAACATCTATTGATCACCCGAGACGCTCGATTGTACGACTCATCAACACAATAACAGTTTCTACAGAAATGTGATGTATTTTGTATTGTGGATGACAGAAACAGTATCACTAACTCTTTTTCAGGCTGAGTGGCTGTAATCTGTCAGAAAGAAGCTGTGAAGCTCTGTCCTCAATTCTCAGCTCCCAGTCCTCTAGTCTGAGAGAGCTGGACCTGAATAACAACAACCTGCAGGATTCAGGAGTGAAGCCGCTGTCTGTTGGACTGAAGAGTCCACACTGTAAACTGGAGACTCTCAGGTCAGGATTAAAAAAGACCTGTACAGAGTGAACCATAACTGTTCCTTTATGTTGTCATTGGTCTCCTGTCATTTTACCAGTTTTCTTTTCAGACACTGCTCTGTAAACAGATTGTATCAAAATACAATTGCAAGTTAAATCAAACAGACAGAAAAGTCTTCACATGTCCTCTACATTTCTTCTTCAGGCTGAGTGGCTGTAATCTGTCAGAGGGAAGCTGTGAAGCTCTGTCCTCAGCTCTCAGCTCCCAGTCCTCTAGTCTGAGACATCTGGACCTGAATAACAACGACCTGCAGGATTCAGGAGTGAAGCCGCTGTCTGTTGGACTGAAGAGTCCACACTGTAAACTGGAGACTCTCAGGTCAGGATTAAAAAAGACATGTACAGAGTGAACCATAACTGTTCCTTTATGTTGTCATTGGTCTCCTGTCATTTTACCAGTTTTCTTTTCAGACACTGCTCTGTAAACAGATTGTATCAAAATACAATTGCAAGTTAAATCAAACAGACAGAAAAGTCTTCACATGTCCTCTACATTTCTTCTTCAGGCTGAGTGGCTGTAATCTGTCAGAGGGAAGCTGTGAAGCGCTGTCCTCAGTTCTCAGCTCCCAGTCCTCTAGTCTGAGAGAGCTGGACCTGAATAACAACGACCTGCAGGATTCAGGAGTGGAGCTGCTGTCTGTTGGACTGAAGAGTCCACACTGTAAACTGGAGACTCTCAGGTCTGACTTCAGTTTCTATGAAATGATCACTCAAATGTTGCTTGGCATCTGGTTAAAATGTGCTTAAGATACTGTATATCAAACATTGTAGGAGTTTTGGACATTGTGTATTATTCGTAAAAGGTATACAATGCCCTTCGGAGGTTAAATAATTTATGTTAATGTACAGTAAAGTTATATTCATCAATCACCATGTCAGCTCTAATCCGTTTTGTTTTTTTCATCAATTGATTAATTGAATTGTTGTATCTTACAGCCCTGTTTTGGTGTTGGGTTTTTGTTTTTTTTCCACAACTTTACTGTTGGATTCAGTCTTGCTGCTCTCATCAGCACAGAGCTTTTCCAGTGCAGCTGGCTGTATTTTCAATATTTTTCTGATGTCACATCACGTCTGCTATCAATTTTATTTATAAAGCCCAAAATCATGTTCACATTGCTTCAGTGGGCTTTATAATCTGTACCGTGAGCGACTTCCTCTGTCTTTTGACCCTCGACTGTGAAGCAAACTTCCCATATTTAAAAAAACCTTTTAACCGGGAAAAAAACCTCAGGAAGAGGAGGATCCTTCTCCCAGGACCAACAGACAGGAAGTTGATGTTGCGTGTACAGAACAACAAAATCACAGTTCACAGATTTAATTCACAGAATGTCTGTCTCTATACATTCATAAATATACATTGTCCTGTGTGTGTGTGTGTGTGTGTGTGTGTGTGTGTGTGTGTGTGTCCAGGCTGTCAGGCTGTCTGATCACAGAGGAAGGCTGTACTTCTCTGGCCTCAGCTCTGAGATCCAACCCCTCCCATCTGAGAGAGCTGGACCTGAGCTACAATCATCCAGGAGACTCAGGAGTGAAGCTGCTGTCGGCTGGACTCGAGGATCCAGACTGGAGACTGGACACTCTCAGGTATGAACAGACAACAAGAGCTCACACACTGTTTCTCTGTCACACTGACAAGCTGAGGACTGTTGGTTCACAGTCTGAACCAGCAGCACTGCTGATATCAGTGAAGACGGTACCAGGCCCGACACACTGGCTATGTGAGCAGCGTGTGTGGCAAAATGGTGTGAATCGTGCTCATCACTTGCTTGTCAAGTGAGGCTGCAGCGGAGCAATATGGCCACATTAATAAGGATAGAAAACTCTCAGTAATACACATCAATGATAGAAGTCTCTATGCAAACTTCACACACCAAGGAATACTTAAGACAATTTACACATCCATTCAACGTCATTGCAATATCGGAAAAATGGATCAATACAGAGAAAGGTGTGGACTTTGAACTGGAGGGCTATGAATTCATGCATGTAGTTCGAAAAAACAAAGGTGGGGGAGGAGTAGCTTTCTATGTGGACAACAATTTGAACTTCAGGGTGTCGGAAAACATGTCTATGAATGTTAATAATGTACTGGAGTGCATAAGGATAGAAATATATATGGACAACACAAAAGTGCACTTCTGTATATATGGGACACCAGGGTCCAATATTGAATTGTTCAAAGACTGGATGGAAGAAATATTTATAAAGAAAAGTCATAAAAAGAGTTTCATCTGTAGGGACTTTAACATTGATCTCCTTAACCCTAATAATCACAAAATGACAAACGATTTTATCAATACAATAATACAGCATGAATTTATATCCAACAATCACCAGACCCACCAGAATAACTTCCCACTGTGCCACTCTTAGTGATAATATTTTTACAAATGATATTTCAAATAAAACAATTAGTGGAATATTACTTAGTGACATCAGTGACCATCTTCCTGTCATCAGTCAGACAAAGAAAAGACAGTGTACATAAGAGTGAAATCAGAAGAATCACTAAATATATTTAAGAAGGATTTGTTGGCACAGAACTGGGATATTGTATATAATGATGGCGATGTGAATAGGGCATATGATTCATTTTTGAAACATTTAAAGAGTTATATGACAACAATTGTCCTGTAAGATCAATCAAGAAGAAATCAAAGTATAAGGATCATCCATGGATTACAAAGGGAATACAAAATGCCTGTAAAAAGAAAAACACACTTTACAAAGAATTCATGAGACAGAGAACTAAGGAGGCAGAAATTAAATATAAAACATATAAAATAAGCTAATTAACATTATAAGGATCAGCAGAAGAGATTATCATGGTAAACTACTGAATGAACTATGGAACATACTAAATAAGGTGATAAAGAACAGACCATGACAGGACAGTTATCCGAAATATTTTTATGTGATGATGAAGTGTATGGGCTGTTCTCCTCCAAAGGTGTCGGCGTGTAGTATGTTGATAAAAAATTCTGCGGAGGCAAGGCTGGGTGGATATGATAGAGCAATCTTTATTGAAACAGATCTCAAGCCAGCGTCCGAACCAGAGTGTGGCCACTCCCTGGTATTCTCAAATCTCGGCAAAGTGATGCCCAAAATGCTTTGTCCTCTGCTCTATCAGAAATCCTCTCGGACCCTCAGTCTTAGGAGATCAACCAAAATCACCCCCGTTCTCTGGTGTGCAGGTCCTTTTTAGAGTTCATTTGCTCAGGCCCGCCTGTTTCTGTAATTGTTTACTTTTGGGGAACTGATGGCCCCTCTATCCTGTTGGAAAAGGATGGGTCTGCATAACATCTCTCTCTCAAGGGAATATGTGTACGTGGAGGTGTGTGTGTGACTATGTTGATGTTAGTCTCTCTATCCTTAGATAGAAATGTATACATTGAACTTCTGAACTAGTCAGTCCTCTTCCTTTAGCTATTCTCTGACGCACACTACAGGACTAATGTGTTGTTATCCTGGACATGAGACCTCTATGTTGTCCCCTTCCCACATATACTTAAAGGGAAGCATCTGGTCATGTCCCATCCTGTCCTGTCACTCAGAGCTCAGGAGGTATAAGAAACACTCAGACACTACAATGACAAAGAAAATTATAACATGACTGATGTTGTCAAACAATTCAATGAATTCTTTGTTAATGTGGGACCTGATGTAGCGGACAAAGTTCCTGATCAAGTAACTCCTGATGGATGGAAGGACAATTTTATTGATAGGAACCTAAGTTCAATGTTTATTACAGCAGTACATTATGATAAATAATTTACACAATGCTTTTTCCTGAATATTGTCGTCACGTTTGGTGCAGGAAGAAACGGTGAAAACGGCTTCGCTTGCAGGCAGAAAGTGCTTGCAAGCAAAAAACTTGACACTCCCCTTCCTATTGTCAGAAAAATGCACCATATCAACCAATCAAAAAATGGCATTTTGTTGCTAAGGAAGAGGAAGTGACGGTGGCGAAAGAGAGACAGAGATACAGAGGAGCTAGCAGGTTTATAGCAATAGCAAGTTTTGAGATTTGAGAGATTTGTGACTTGTAGCATGTTTTGAGTGTATATTTAGTGTGTAGTGTGTTTAGTGTGTAGTGTAATGTAGTGTGTTTAGTGTGTAGTGAAGTCGTTTTTTTGTTTTGTGTGTCAAAACAATGAGGCGACTACTGAATGTGGAGGAGGCAGAGCAGCTCTTCTTTGAGCTGGAAGGAGCTGGGGGAGACGCAGAGCCTGAGGCAATGCCTGCATTTTAATGTAAAGAGTTGTATATAACTTTGTAAATTTCAAAAACTTATGTACAAATTTAGCAAACAACAATTTATATTACCATTCTAAATTTTAAAAACTGTTCGTTAAACATGTTTGTTTTTTTAACAGTAAAAAATCAAACTTTTCCTACTTGGATTTTATGTTTCTTGTGTGATTTTAGGTCCAGTGTGTTAATACAGTATGTCGAAATGAAAAAATAACTGTAAAGTCACACATGTGAGATTGTGCTGAAAAAAAAATGACACCAAAAAAGGCAAGGTAAACAGTTTTAAGGTGAAATATAAAGGTAAAATCAAAAATAGTAAAAAATAGCCAATTTGGCTGATGGTACAAATTTGTTTTGCTCTGGTAATGATTTACAGCAATTAATGCTTAATGTCACCACAGAATTGGATGAACTAAAATTAAGGTTTAATGAAAATAAATTATTAATAAACTAAAAATAATGCATTTTGGTAGCTGGAAGAATAATATACAGATAAAAGTTTTATTGTGTTGTGATTGAAAGGGTAAATGAAATTAAATTTCTTGGGGTGACAATAGATGAAAAAATTAACTGGAAATCCCACATCAAGCTCGTACAACAAAAAGTCTCAGAGACCACTGCAGTTTTAAACAGAGCAAGACATCACACTTTATACTGTTCACTAGTCCTTCCACATCTCACCTACTGTGCTGAGATCTGGGGCAGTAACTACAGAAGCAGGTTACACTCACTGGTCATACTTCAGAAGAAAGCAACACAATACATTCATAAAGCTGGATATTGGGATCACACTAACTCACTATTCCTACAGTCAAAACTACTAAAAGTCAAAGACCAAGTGGCATTTCAAACGGCACAAGTAATATTTAGGGCAACACATCATCTATTATTGGAAAAACTTCAAAAACTATTCACAGAAAGGGAAGGGGGTTATAATTTAAGGGGAAAATATAATTTCAAAACTTTGAGGGTGTGCACCACAATGAGAAGTTGTTGTGTTTGTGTTGCTGGAGTAAGACTATGGATCAGTATGAATGTGGAGTTAAAAGAATGCACGACCATAAAACAGTTCAAAAAGAAATATAAGGAAAAGATGTTTATGCGCTAAAGGAGTGAGGAAGGTGTTTAAATATCACCAGCTGTTCACTGTTTATTCATCCACTTCATTTGTTACAGATTTTTATGTTGTCTCTGTTTATACAGTGTGTGTGTGTGTGTGTGTGTGTGTGTGTGTGTGTGTGTGTGTGTGTGTGTGTGTGTGTGCATGTGTGTGTGTGTGTGTGTGTGTGTGTGTCTGTGTGTGTGTGTCGGAGTACGCACATGATGCACATTGATATGGGTATTTAATGTAGGAGTAAATAAATAGGCCATTACATGTCATTATATGTATCATGACTACTATAATTATGTCTAATAATTGGGATGATGAATGGGAACAGAGGAATCATGTTTTTGTTTTGTTTTGTTTTTTCTTTTCTCTTGCTTTTCTTTCATTCCTTCACTTGTCTTTGACTGGTGCATGTCTTTTCATTTTGTCTGATAATGTTTTTCTCTTTTTTTTATTTACATGTTCGAAATAAACTAAACTAAAAAAGAAAAAAAAAAGACTAACATCACACCACCATCTGCTGCTGATCATTTAATGACGACTACGATACAGAATTTATGACAAATATAGTTCAGCGATAAATAACCAGAATACAAACTTCAAAGTTCATTATTACTTGTTCCTCGTCAGCAGATTGACTTTTCTCAGTTGTCATGAAATTGTAGATATCTAATTTATTTTGGCTCAAAAGTTTATTCTTGGTTTGAGAAACATTTCTTGTTGGATATTTTCTCCATGTCAGTCACATTCTGTCGCTGTATTACATGTCAGCTGTCTGGTAGAAACTCTTTTTATTCAATCATCTTATTACTGATTTCTCATCATGTTTCTAACTGAAACTTGCAGTTGAGGCATATTGTGTATGATGAAGTGAATGCATGCGACTAAAGCTGAGCAGAGAGCAGAAGTTTCTAATCATCTTGTACATTGTGTTCACAGCTTTCTGTTAAGACGACAGTTTCAGCCACAACATGTCAAATACTCAATAACATTAAAACAAGCTGCCTGCAGTTAATAACTGATGTTTGACACAAACTGAGCGAGAGAAAGAACAAAAGATCTGTTTCTTAAACTAGTCTGACTGATTTCCAGTTGAAAACAGTTTCATCTGTACAGAGTCCGTCAGTCTGAACTGAACAGAACATCTGTAACCACTGACGTCAACAACAACTAAATATGTCAGCAGACAAGAATGAAGCGTCACAGTTTCCTGAAACATGAATGAAGCTGTATAAAGTTTTATATTTGTGTCTTCTCCTCTGGTCTGTTGACTCTGTCTGCTGTATTTAAAGCAGCTGAGAGGAGCTCACCTGCTGACTCAGCGTTCGTCCTGTTCATTTCTTCAGCCTCTCGTCCACATCATGTTTTTTTGTTTTTTTAAGACCATTATTTTTCTGAGACTGAACCCATTAGTGCCTGCTACTGAGTTTTGTATTTCCTTTGGAAGTGTTGACTGGACTCACAAATCTGAAGAGTTTTTAAATCGGTCTCACTTCTTGGCTGAAACGTGAGTTTTTCTGATCAAAGGATAATAAGTCATTATCAGTCATACAGCAGGTGAACACATTCACTTGAGGAGCCACTCTTTATCATTTATAATGACTTAACGTTCAGAAATTAACATTCCAACCTGCTGATCTACAATGTACATGAGGTAATGAGAAGATGTGGATGTGACTGAAACTTTCATCGAGCTGCTCGACAGTGAAAGAGGAGACAGTGCAGACAATAGTGTTACGCCCCAGCCTAGAGCGCAACATGAAAACGGGTCCCCAATCTTCCCCGAGTCCCAAACAGCCACTCACAAGTTTTTATATACAATAGAATAGTTTATTTACAATAACTTAATGGATCAACAACTATAAATATAACTAAGGAAGCAACTTCGGGGTGGACCAAGGCCAAAACAATAACCAAAACACCTCTATCTGGGAAAATAAATCTCTTAGCTCAAAAACCAAAATCACAATAAACTTACCTCCCTCACTAACGAAAAAAACAGGAGAAAACACGTTCAAATGAAAGGGCAGTCCACCCTTACTATTTAAACAAACAAAAGAAAAGCTTGTCGATCTCCACCCAAGGCTTTTACAAATGGACATGTGGCTGGTTGGAAGAGGAGGAGGATGAGGAAGTGCTGTCGCTCTTTGACAGCCGCCATCTTGGCTCCTTATATATTGGGTGCCATCAGCTGCAGCCAATCACGGGTTAGGATCGGATCTCTCTCCACCAATCACCTCTTGGCGATGGCACACTCCTATTTGCATATAAAATCAAAAACACACACAGACAGCAAAACACACAGCAAACGACACAAACTATGACCACAGTCATAACAATAGTAATGATGAGGAATTCTGGGAAATTGACCATTTATCAGTGAAGACAGCTGGATAATGTTGCTGAACTGACAATTGTGAAACATGGAATCAAAGAGATAATGTCTTTAGTGGAAGAAGGTTCATTCTGACTTTGTTTCTTCCTCCAGGGTGGAACATGGTGGAGAGCAGAGGCTGAAACCTGGTGTGAGGAAGTGTAAGTGTGTGTTCACTTTGACTGATGAAAACAAGGCAGCACATGTTAAAGTAGTTTAAATCTAAAGCTTGTGTATCTGCATTCAACTGTCAGTTTGAAAGAAGATCCAAAAAGATGAGTCATTGTGAAGTTTTGATCTAATTAACAGTCAGTCTGTTAATAAAGCAACAAATAAACCATCAGCTGTGTTAGATGATAAACTGCTGCTGTATTGTGTCTTGTTCTCTCCATCAGATGTCTGTGAACTCACAGTGGACACAAACACAGTGAACACAAAGCTCAAACTGTCTGACAACAACAGGAAGGTGACACGTGTGAGAGAGAAGCAGCCATATCCTGATCATCCAGAGAGGTTTGAGTGGCCTCAGCTGCTGTGTAGAAATGGTCTGACTGGTCGCTGTTACTGGGAGGTCGAGTGGAGAGGAAGGGTTGATATATCAGTGAGTTACAGAGGAATCGGGAGGAGAGGAGACAGAGATGACTGTGTGTTTGGACAGAATAATCAGTCCTGGAGTCTGGACTGCTCTGATGATGATGGTCGTTACTCTGTCTGTCACAATAAGAGAAGAACAGACCTCTCCTCCTCCTCCTTCTTCTCCTCCTCCTCCTCCTCCTCCTCCTCCTCTGTCTCTAACAGAGTAGCAGTGTATGTGGACTGTCCTGCTGGCACTCTGTCCTTCTACAGAGTCTCCTCTGACTCACTGATCCACCTCCACACCTTCAACACCACATTCACTCAACCTCTTTATCCTGGGTTCTGGTTTGGGTTTGGTTCCTCAGTGTCTCTGTAGGAGGGACACACACTCACACACACACAGACAGGCACACACACGGACACACACACTCACACACAGACACACACACACACACACACAGACACACGAACACACACACACACACACGGGGACACACACACACACACGGGGACACACACACACACACACACACACACACTCTCTCTCTGTAAATCACAGGAACAGAAGTGGGTTAGTTGTGTTGTCTCTTCTTGGTCAATGTGCTGCACATCAGTGGTTTTAAATCTCTTTAAATATGTTTTGAACGTTGAGATTTCAGTTTTCTGAACTTTGTGATCTGATTGTTTTCTCACAACAATCAGCCTGTATATACAATAAAATCAGGCTCCACACACACATGCATATAGATCATCATAATTATGATCTTTGTTCAGACAGCTTTTATTTAGTTGATTTGTGGTTCATCATTGAAGTTTCTCATTTGTCTTCTTTGAGTTATTATCTGTAAATATGTGTATATGAGTGGATAGAGCTGCTGCTACGTGCAGACGGACCTCCATTACAAAATCTCCCTGTAGAGTCGAAGAGCCAAAGACTTTCTGTCAACACTTCATTATCTCACATCATCTGTCAGAATAAACATTTGACTTTCTCATTCACGTGTCTCTCCTGATTGAAATAACGTCTTTTCACATCACTTTACATTACAGACATCACAGCAGACGAGCTGCATGGAGACATCTGATGTTTAAATCATCTCCAGCTGCTTCAGTTGTTCAGCAGAACGCTGCAACTCTGTTTTACTGTGAAGCTCCAGAAATGTTCTGTGGACTACGACACTTCACCTGACTTTATATCATCAGGAGGAGATGATGGCTGAGCCTGACTTTATATCATCAGGAGGAGATGATGGCTGAGCCTGACTTTATATCGTTTCTCCTTTCAGATTAAAAACAACAATTCTGTTTTACTGTGAAGCTCCAGAAATGTTAAGTGGACTACGACACTTCACCTGACTTTATATCATCAGGAGGAGACGATGAATTCATTTTGCTCTCTGTGGAAACAAAACATGGTCACATTAAATTGTATGTTTATTTTCATGCCTCTGAGCTGGAGATAGTCGTAGCCAGAGGCATCATGTTTGAGGGTTTTCCATCCGTCCGTCCGTTCTTGTGAACACAATATCTCAAAAACACCTCGAGGGAGTTTCTACAGATTTGGCAGAAGCGTCCACTTGGACTCAAAGATGAACTGATCAGAATTTGGTGCTCAATGGTCACTGTGAACTCACAACGTTTATTTATATGATAATTAGGACAACAAGGAAAAAATGATGAAGTTATAACATTTTATATCCAAAGGGTCAAAGGTCAACATCACTGTGACATCATAATATTCTGCAGTTCAGGAACAGCAACCTGATTGGTGCTCGGAGTCAAACAACAGCGAGACGGTGTTTGTTCGTTTTGATCTTCTGTTTGTATGATTCACAGATTTTGTACCATATTTGAGTTGTAAACTAGTAATACAAACAAAACTAACTAAATATCTGCAGTAATAACTGAATAATGAAATCAGGAAATTTAAACATGTTGAACGTGTTCATCACTTTTTAGTGTCCCCTGGAAACTTGTGTTGTTCTGGAACTCATTTGTGTTCTCTGTTGTTTTGTCTGTTGGCATTTTGACAAATTCTCAGGTTGTGAATCGTAACATCAGTGGTGACAGCGTCCTCTTCATGTCCAGCTGCTGTCCAGCTGCCGTCCAGATGAGAGAGATCCAGATGTTACTCTGCTTCCCTTTAACAAGACCATAGAGTCCACAGGTGCTCCAGCTGTTCTGTGAGGCTGTACTCCTCGTAAAGAAAACTAAACTGTTGGAAACATAAACCAAATTATTAGACGACTCTTAACGCAGGGTGCTGCTAGAAAACCAAAGCTAACACAGAACATGAATGTCTGAAGCAAACTGGAAATCCATCCAAGGGTTGTGGAGACAACTCCACAACCTCCGTCAGCTGTGTGACTTTCTACATGACAATAGTTTATATGAGAATTTCCAATCAGGTTTGAGAGTGCATCATAGCACCGAAACAGCATTGGTTAAAGTTGTAAATGATCAATCGCATCTGACGAGGGTCTTGTCTCTTTGCTCGTCTTAGTAGATCTTAGTGCAGCTTTTGACCTGCTCAACTGCATTGAGCTGGTTCAAATCCTATTTATCAGAGCAATCTCAGTTTGTACAAGTTAACAATGAATCCTCACTGCATACCAAAGTTAGTCACTGGGTTCCACAAGGTTCTGTGCTCGGACCAATACTATTCACTTTATATTCGCTTCCTTTAGGGGATATCATTAGAAAACACATTAATTTTCATTGTTATGCAGACGATACACAATTACAGATGACACTAATCAGTTAGCTAAACTTCAGGCATGTATTAAAGACATATAAAACCTGGTTGAGACAAAACATAAGTTATTGTGCTGGGCCCTAAACATCTTAGAGACACATTATCTAATGATATATCTACTCTGGACATCATTACTTTGGCCTCCAGCAGCACAGTTAAGGATTCTGGGAGTTATCTTTGATCAGGATTTGTCCTTTAACTCCCACAAATAGCAAAATTCAAGGAATGCCTTCTTCCATCAACGGAACATTGAACAGATCAGGAACATCCTGTGTCAAAAAGAAGCAGATAAATGAGTCCACACTTCTGTTACCTCAAGGCTGGATTATTGTAATTCCCTTTCATCAGGCTACACCAAAACGTCTGTAAAGACACTCCAACTCCTCAAGCTCCTCTCCTGTTGAACCGTCTTGCAGTGTCTGTTCGATGGCAGACACCCTCTCTATATTTAAGAGAAGACTTTTTGATAAAGCCTACAGTTAGGGCCTGCACAGGCTCTTAGCTATGCTGCCATAGGTCGAGTCTGCCGGGGGATATCCTGTGATGCACTGAGCTTCTCTGTCTTTCTCTCTATCTGTACACATTCATGTCTCATCAATACATTTTACTGACTCTGCTTCTTCCCCGGAGTCTCTGTGCTCTCTCGTCTCGCAGGTTCCCATGGATGGTGGTTGGCCCTGCTGCCTGCCCTCAAGGTCTCTTCTTCTGGGCCTAACAGCTGCGGAGAGCTGCAAGCTGCATTTGCAGCAGGCCCAAAGAACTTCTCCTCACTGCAGCGACACAAGGTCCTGCCAGTATTCCTGATCAGTTAGCACCAGCAGCTGTCAGCCAACTTCACAATCTGAGGAACACCAAGCAAGTTAGCACCGAGCTGCTATCCCTGCAAAGGAAAGGAGCGAACCGCTTCCTCCTCTGCCGACTTTCATCAGTCGTTGGACAGCTAGAACAGCATTCAACATGGGAATCCCAGCGTTCTCCTGCAACCACCTGCACCTTCTGGTAACGTTGAACTGGGCTTAGACAGCATAGCATAGCACAGCTAAGCACAGGACTTTAAACTCTGGTTGATGTAATGCACATGTGTTCGATTAATGTGTGTCCACTGTTTGAGTGTTATTGTGATCTCAGGTCAGGTTTTTGGTAGTTTGCTTTACTAGACGGCTAATTCGATGTTAGTCGGATGATGCTTCACACAGACTCAGGGTCTTTGCATGCAACTAACCATCTTCTATAACCTGGCATCACGTCACACACACACACACACACACACACACACACACACACCTTTATATAGTACATGTTAGTAAGTGTGTTTTCATCTTTGTGTAAATAAGACTTTTGAATCTTCAAGCTGCCTATTTAATATTGTACAAGAGTGAATGTTGCCAACCTCGACTCTGTCAAGAACTCCAAAATCCTTCAACCATTACTAGCTGTTATGGTAATATTGGTTGTAGTTATTAAATTAATTATTAATCAGAGTTACAAACAGTTTAGTACCTTTTCTGAGACTGATTTGGTGAATTGGCTCTTTTCCCTTCTTCAAGGGTGGTGCCCCGAGGTGATCTAATGTAAATTGGATCTTGTTATTAATCATAATTAATAATTATCCCTGATAATCACTAATTATTATTGATAGCCAAATTTTACCCAAAACTCCCTATTACTGTTGCATGGAGCACTACATAAATGGTGCCCCGTGTGATGTGAGCACAACATGACGATGCATTTTAATCCAAGAGGGTTTTTAAAGAGTTTATTAAACTGAAGATCATCCTTCAGTTTATCACAAACATGCATATTCAAAAATCATCATTTGGAGATACAAGGTTTTCACTGGACAGGAAGGATATGAAAAAAGTTATTTGTGAAGTAACTCGTAACTAAAGCTGTCAGATAAATGTGGTAGAGGAGAAATGTAAAGCTGCATCAAATGGAAATACTCCATTAAAGTACAAGTATGTCAAATGTGTAGTTAAGTACAATACTTGAGGAAATGTACTAAGTTACCTTACACCACTGTGTGTGTGTGTGTGTGTGCGTGTACACCTGATACAGCGACATGAGTTCTCTGTATTTAACATCCTCAGTGTTCTACCAGAGAACCTGCTGAACATTAAGTGATGACAACCTCTGACAGTGAAGTCCGATCATGCAGAGATCATGTTGTTTATGAACAGAAGATGTTACAGTGGTTGTCTTTGTTAAAATGAAGATGTTCTGTTGGGTTTGTTTCACAGATGCAGCTCCAGATGTGCGGACATGACGGCTGTGTCAGTGACGGCGAAGAGAAGATCCAGCTTGAAGAGACAATGTTACAGGTGGGTGTTAATCAGGATTTAAAAAGTGGGGAACAGGATGTGGAGGTAACTCTGTTTGCATTTGGACCCAAGATGACTCAATCTGCTCCTGCTGCCAAATAGTGCTACGCAATTTCTAAAGTGCATCAGTATCAATATAAAATGAGAATGATTTATACTTTTCCTGCCACATACCTGATGTCTGCGTCACCTCCTCCAGTTTCTATTAATAACCCTCCACCATCCTCCACCTTGTTGCGTCTGAGTCTGTTTGTGGGTCCATGAAGCTACAGACAGCCTCAAAGTAACTGACTGACTCACACTGACTGTCGAGTGCCTGTTCAATGTGTGTGCGCTCAAAGATGCCACAGTGATTACAAACTCTACATATTAATGATGTTTATTAAGGATCACATCACAGTGAGACACATACATGATCATACTGTAAGTGGGCTAACTCTGATATATCTGATATCTGATAGAGTCAAAAGATGCTCTTCATGTTTATGTATATTTCTATATTAATAACTGGATATATGTTCTGTAATTAGTGAAGCATGAAGGAGTTTACAAACTTTCATTTCATTATACAACCCTGTGTTGGAGCCATATATGGTTCTCTGTCTCCATCATGTGGCCAGTGGAGCACATTACAATAAACAGGAGGAGACGCGTGTCAGGTGACAATAAAACAGCCCCATCTGCATTCTGCAGTGTGTCGCTCAAAGGTCCAATAACATGTTTCTTCTTTCATAAATTGAGTGTAAATGGTGAAATCAGTGTAAACAGTGTGTTCAAACAGCTGCTGAATGTTGGCAGGTCAGACTTTAGCACTTTAGACACAGAAGCAGACAGGCTGGTACAGCCATGCTGCCACAAACTGACACTTTTTACAAGGAAACACACAACTTACTGTTTTCATTTAATGCTGAATTTACAAGAAGGAGACAAAGTAAAAATATGAATTTTTCCTCTGAGAAGGTTTGAAGGTTTTAAATGTTTTTTTGAACTTGTAGACAGAGGTTGAGAAGCCTTAAAATAAAAATAATCAAAGTTTTATAAGTAGATTTTTATGGATATGAAAACTTGTAAAACCAAAGATTGAGTCATTGTTGTGTGTCAGGAGCTGAATCCTGAGTAAAGACTCACACTGAAACAAACCCTGGACCTGTTGTTCATGAGCTTCATTCTAGTGTTTTTCACATGAAGAAATCAGGAGGACGTTTGTTTTCATGTCTCACCCTCCTGTGTCAGTGTCTCCGTCTCTAACTTTCACTTCCTGTCTCTGTGTGATGCACATGATTTCCTGCCTGCAGACAAAAAGGTAAATGTGTGTTTTTAATGTGACTTCTTCATGTGTGATTTGTGTCTTTTCTTCCTGTAAAGACTCCTGTTATCAGACTGTTTGTATCTTCATTAGTTTGACACAATCATCACTGAAGACGAGGCTGCAGCTCGACGTTCAGCTCAGTCAGGAAACAAACAGCCGAGACATTTTAAATCTACAGCACTGCAGCTTCCTCTCAGTCTGACCTGTTGGAGCTTCTGAGTTACACTGAAGTTAAATGAGAAGAGATTTTAGATCCTCCAGCTGTGTCAGCAGCTTGTTTCTGTCTCTGTCTCTGTTCTGTTTCTGTTTCTTTTGATTGGTAATATCTGCTTAAAGGAGCCGGTTGACATCCAACAAAATAAATAAAATAGAATAGAATAGGATAGAATATTCTTTATTGTCACTATACACATGTACATGAAATTGTGTGTGGCATCCTCTTCAGGTCAATAGAAACAAATAGTGCAAAGTAAGAAAGGTAAACTATACCAAATAAAATATATAGTTAAATATACACATATATACAGTAAAAAAAATAATAAGAAAAACAGAATAAAAATATATAAATATATACTGTATACAGTAGACAGAGGTAGCAGCTTTGACAATGTAATTGTGCAAAACAGTGGTGGTGCAAAATAGTGCAAGTGTGTCACCAGTTTCTGTGGGTGGGATTGTTCATTATGGGGGTGGATGGAGGTCACAGCTCTGGGGTAGAAGCTGTTTCTCAGTCCGTTGGTGGTGGATTTTATTGTCCTGAACCGTCTGCCTGAAGGCAGCGGTTCGAATAGGGAGTGTCTGGGGTGTGTACAGTCCTTACAGATGCTGAGGGCTTTTTTCTTCAGCATGGCAGCATAAACAGTGTCCAGTGTAGGAAGCTCCGTCCCAGTGATGCACTGGGCTGCTTTAACCACACGGTGCAGGTCCTTGCATTCGGCAGCCGTGCAGCTGGCGTACCACACCATTGCGCAGTTGGTCAGGATGCTCTCGATGGTTCTCCTGTAAAGGTTGACTGACAGTTTCTGTGGGAGCTGGGCCTGTTTCAGCTTCCTGAAGAAAAACTTGTCTCTGTTGGGCCTTTTTGACAAGCTGTGAGGTGTTCGAGGTCCATGTTAGCTGCCTCGACACGGTGACTCCAAGTAACTTGAGGTCGTCGACACATTCCACCTCATTACCATGTGTATGTGGAGGGGGAGGTGGTCTCTTCCTTTCGTTCTCCTGAAGTCAACAATCAGCTCCTTTGTCTTGGAGGTGTTAAGGACCAGGTTGTTGTCCTCACACCACCTCTCAAGATAGTTCACCTGAAGCTACAGTTACAGTTAAAGTTACAGTGTCTGTGCAGAAGTTTGTACACAATACACACAATCTGTGTATATAATAATTTCTTTTCAGTATTTTACAGATTGATCTCAGTCCAGTTTGTTTTAATAACAGCTGTAGTCCAGGTGGATTTCTTTGTGCAGTCAGAAGTATTTGAACAGATTTTCATCCTGAGCCGAGAGTCTGCTCAGCTTTAATGTAACAAAAAGAAATCAACTTCCAGTCCAAACACTGTGCTTCTTTCTTTAATAATAAGAAGATGGTGAACTTTACTTATATATCACCTTTACAAAGTGCTTTGACAAACAAGCTCAGCAAGACGACATTACAGACCACGACCGCTGCAGGAATCAAACTGCCTCCTGACGTGACACCACGAGAACAACCTGGTGAAGCTCAAAGATCATTCTGGGTTTTGGTTTCACATGACTCTGTTAAGTTTAGAAGAGCTTTATCGTCATGGTTACGATAAGGTCAGTGAATGATGGGGGTCATGTTATATATGTATATGAGGTTGACTGTTGACAGGAAACAGGAAGTGAGCAGCTGCCTCTGGTGTTAAACTGTGGTGGTTCCACGCTGTCCTCCTCCATCACATGACTTCCTCTGCTCATGAGCAGGGCGTGCAGAGGAAGTTTAAAGAGGCCCGAGTTTATAAAAGGGGATTTTTGCAAACACTTACAATACAATAAATTGTAAGTATACAATACAATAAATATTTGTTAAAGGGATATTACAAGGTATGTAACATGATACGTACCTTTCTATGAGTAATCCATTGCCTGTCATGGACAGTTCAGTGGGTGGACCCAGGGGTCGAGTTATAATCTGAGCTTTGTTGGTCTCTAGATGAACTAACCCTAACCAACGTTAGGACGCAGACAGACAGGTGCGTCCTGAGAGACAGACTGGTTGGTTTTACCCTCCGTCCTCAGTGATCCGATCATTAGTGAACAGCTTCAGGCCCGTCAGTTCACACCTGACCTTAAACGCTGTGACCACTTGAGGTCTGATCTCACTTCCTGCTCTACATACAAATATACAGACATCACTGGAAGAAATGTATTTATTACACAAAGAAAGATCTTCACGTGTGACGTTTGCAGAATGAAAAAGTCGGCCCAAATAGTTCAGAATGTGTTGTGGAGTGTTTCACAAAGTTCATACAGTTTCTCCTGACACAAGTCTCAGAACTGAGTGTTTTTTGAAGGGAGTCTGGTGACTTTCTCCACTTTCTTCTCTCTCCAGAGCAGTAGCCTGTATTAGTTACTGTTTACTGTATTTGTAAAATGTGACATGTTTACTGTCAGTGTGTTATATTCTTTAATACATTTAGTGTAACAGATGAAATCAGTTCAAACAGCTGCTGGGAGGTAAGATGCACTTTAAACATGAACAACAGACAGGCTCTTACAGCGATGACACGTTTCACAAGTAAAGAAACATCTTAATGTATTTTATTTAAAGCTGAATTTACAAGAAGTGTATTAAGTTTCTCCTCGTGAGGCAACAACTGGTAAAATCATGCACTTTGTTAAGGGAGTCTGGGATATGACCGGTACTAGTGACTTCACTTCATTACTAAGTCCAAGTCCGTGACTTTAACACACCTACACAGCTTCTCTTCTCTCTCTGTCTCTAACTTTCACTTCCTGTCTCGGTGAGATGATTTCTGCCTCAACAAAAAGGTAAATGTGTGTTTTTAATGTCACTTCATCATGTGTGATTTGTGTCTTTTCTCCTGTAAAGACTTGTGTTATCAGACTGTTTGTGTCTTCATTAGTTTGACACAATCATTGCTAAAGACGAGGCTGCAGCTCGACGTTCAGCTCAGTCACAGGAAACAAACAGCTGAGACATTTTATGTCTCTGTTCTGTTTCTGTTTCTTTTGATTGGTAATATCTGCTTAAAGGAGCCGGTTGACATCCAACAATCATTTCTTCTCAGTATTTTACAGATTGATCTCAGTCCAGTTTGTTTTAATAACAGCTGTAGCCCAGGTGGATTTCTTTGTGCAGTCAGAAGTATTTGAACAGATTTTCATCCTGAGCCGAGAGTCTGCTCAGCTTTAATGTGACAAAAAGAAATCAACTTCCAGTCCAAACACTGTGCTTCTTTCTTTAATAATAAGAAGATGATGAACTTTACTTATATATCACCTTTACAAAGTGCTTTGACAAACAAGCTCAGCAAGACGACATTACAGACCACGACCACTGCAGAAATCAAACTGCCTCCTGACGTGACACCACGAGAACAACCGCGTGAAGCTCAGAGATCATTCTGGGTTTTGGGTTCACATGACTCTGTTAAGTTTAGAAGAGTTTTATCGTCATGGTTACTATAAGGTCAGTGAATGATAGGGGTCATGTTATATATGTATATGAGGTTGACTGTTGACAGGAAGCAGGAAGTGAGCAGCTGCCTCTGGTGTTAAACTGTGGTGGTTCCACGCTGTCCTCCTCCGTCACATGACTTCCTCTGCTCATGAGCAGGGCGTGCAGAGGAAGTTTAAAGAGGCCAGAGTTTATAAAAGGGGATTTTTGCAAACACTTACAATACAATAAATTGTAAGTATACAATACAATAAATATCTGTTAAAGGGACATTAAAAGGTACGTAACATGATACGTACCTTTCTATGAGTAATCCATTGCCTGTCATGGACAGTTCAGTGGGTGGACCCAGGGGTCGAGTTATAATCTGAGCTTTGTTGGTCTCTAGATGAACTAACTCTAACCAACGTTAGGACGCAGATAGACAGGTGCATCCTGAGAGACAGACTGGTTGGTTTTACCCTCCGTCCTCACTGATCCGATCATTAGTGAACAGCTTCAGGCCCGTCAGTTCACACCTGACCTTAAACGTGTCTTGACATTCGTCTTGTGACCACTTGAGATCTGATCTCACTTCCTGCTCTACATACAAATATACAGACATCACACGAAGAAATGTATTTATTACACAAAGAAAGATCTTCATGTGTGACGCTTGCAGAATGAACAAGTCGGCCCAAATAGTTCAGAATGTGTTGTGGAGTGTTTCACAAAGTTCATACAGTTTCTCCTGACACAAGTCTCAGAACTGAGTGTTTTTTGAAGGGAGTCTGGTGACTTTCTCCACTTTCTTCTCTCTCCAGAGCAGTAGCCTGTATTAGTTACTGTTTACTGTATTTGTAAAATGTGACATGTTTACTGTCAGTGTGTTATATTCTTTAATACATTTAGTGTAACAGATGAAATCAGTTCAAACAGCTGCTGGGAGGTAAGCTGCACTTTAAACATGAACAACAGACAGGCTCTTACAGCGATGACACGTTTCACAAGTAAAGAAACATCTTAATGTATTTTATTTAAAGCTGAATTTACAAGAAGTGTATTAAGTTTCTCCTCGTGAGGCAACAACTGGTAAAATCATGCACTTTGTTAAGGGAGTCTGGGATATGACTGATACTAGTGACTTCACTTCATTACTTAGTCCAAGTACGTGACTTTAACACACGTACACAGCTTCTCTTCTCTCTCTGTCTCTAACTTTCACTTCCTGTCTCGGTGAGATGATTTCTGCCTCAACAAAAAGGTAAATGTGTGTTTTTAATGTGACTTCTTCATGTGTGATTTGTGTCTTTTCTCCTGTAAAGACTTGTGTTATCAGACTGTTTGTGTCTTCATTAGTTTGACACAATCATTGCTAAAGACGAGGCTGCAGCTCGACGTTCAGCTCAGTCACAGGAAACAAACAGCTGAGACATTTTATGTCTCTGTTCTGTTTCTGTTTCTTTTGATTGGTAATATCTGCTTAAAGGAGCCGGTTGACATCCAACAATCATTTCTTCTCAGTATTTTACAGATTGATCTCAGTCCAGTTTGTTTTAATAACAGCTGTAGTCCAGGTGGATTTCTTTGTGCAGTCAGAAGTATTTGAACGGATTTTCATCCTGAGCCGAGAGTCTGCTCAGCTTTAATGTAACAAAAAGAAATCAACTTCCAGTCCAAACACTGTGCTTCTTTCTTTAATAATAAGAAGATGATGAGCTTTACTTATATATCACCTTTACAAAGTGCTTTGACAAACAAGCTCAGCAAGACGACATTACAGACCACGACCACTGCAGGAATCAAACTGCCTCCTGACGTGACACCACGAGAACAACCTGGTGAAGCTCAGAGATCATTCTGGGTTTTGGGTTCACATGACTCTGTTAAGTTTAGAAGAGCTTTATCGTCATGGTTACATGGTCAGTGAATGATGGGGGTCATGTTATATATGTATATGAGGTTGACTGTTGACAGGAAGCAGGAAGTGAGCAGCTGCCTCTGGTGTTAAACTGTGGTGGTTCCACGCTGTCCTCCTCCATCACATGACTTCCTCTGCTCATGAGCAAGGCATGCAGAGCAAGTTTAAAGAGGCCAGAGTTTATAAAAGGGGATTTTTGCAAACACTTACAATACAATAAATTGTAAGTATACAATACAATAAATATTTGTTAAAGGGATATTACAAGGTACGTAATGGGATACGTACCTTTCTATGAGTAATCCATTGCCTGTCATGGACAGTTCAGTGGGTGGACCCAGGGGTCGAGTTATAATCTGAGCTTTGTTGGTCTCTAGATGAACTAACTCTAACCAACGTTAGGACGCAGACAGACAGGTGCGTCCTGAGAGACAGACCGGTTGGTTTTACCCTCCGTCCTCAGTGATCCGATCATTAGTGAACAGCTTCAGGCCCGTCTGTTCACACCTGACCTTAAACGTGTCTTGACATTCGTCTTGTGACCACTTGAGATCTGATCTCACTTCCTGCTCTACATACAAATATACAGACATCACTGGAAGAAATGTATTTATTACACAAAGAAAGATCTTCACGTGTGACGTTTGCAGAATGAACAAGTCGGCCCAAATAGTTCAGAATGTGTTGTGGAGTGTTTCACAAAGTTCATACAGTTTCTCCTGACACAGCAAGTCTCAGAACTGAGTGTTTTTTTTAAGGGAGTCTGGTGACTTTCTCCACTTTCTTCTCTCTGCAGAGCAGTAGCCTGTATTAGTTACTGTTTACTGTATTTGTAAAATGTGACATGTTTACTGTCAGTGTGTTATATTCTTTAATACATTTAGTGTAACAGATTAAATCAGTTCAAACAGCTGCTGGGAGGTAAGATGCACTTTAAACATGAACAACAGACAGGCTCTTACAGCGATGACACGTTTCACAAGTAAAGAAACATCTTAATGTATTTTATTTAAAGCTGAATTTACAAGAAGTGTATTAAGTTTCTCCTCGTGAGGCAACAACTGGTAAAATCATGCACTTTGTTAAGGGAGTCTGGGATATGACTGATACTAGTGACTTCACTTCATTACTAAGTCCAAGTCCGTGACTTTAACACACGTACACAGCTTCTCTTCTCTCTCTGCCTCTACCTGTCACTTCCTGTCTCGGTGTGACTCACATGATTTCTGCCTCAACAAAAAGGTAAATGTGTGTTTTTAATGTGACTTCTTCATGTGTGATTTGTGTGTTTTCTCCTGTAAAGACTCGTGTTATCAGACTGTGTGTGTCTTCATTAGTTTGACACAATCATCGCAGTAAAAACTGTTGAAATGTGTGAGAGGTGTCGAGCTCGTTGGTCGACAGGATCAACCGGTGCAAATAAGGAAGAACAACAAGGCTCTTCATTGTTTTCACATTTTCATGTGAATTGTAAAATGTTCAGTCGGACTCAACGTCCCGTTTGTCTCCTCAGGAAAGATTTAGTTGTGTAGAAACAGTGAATTCATTTGGACACAACTTCTGTCTTTATTAATAAGAAACTAGTTGAGAGGCAGGGACCAGATTCTCTGTTGAACCATTCAAACATGGACTCACATGAAGAACTGAAGCTCTGATGTTTCTATTATGATCCAGACGCTCTGCTGAAAAGCACAAAGCAGCCACAGCAGTATGAGACAAACTGACAGTGTGAGTGAGCAGCCATGGGAGGTTAATACTCCTCAGCAGGGTTCTGATCCAGAAGAATCACATCAACAACAACTGCTGATTCTTTCATGGTTCTGTTTCCTCCAATAATCTGAAGAGTTGTGCAGCCGGACAGTCCAGTCTCTTAGTCCACCAACAAGAATGATATTATTTCTGAACCAAACATTAATGGTGTTGTTACTGAATAAATAAACAGAGCAAACATTTGAAAGAGGCAGCTTTATTGTAAATGTGTGTCAGATCTCTGCTGGTTGGTTTCAGTCCACCTCTCTGTCTCTTTGTTGATGCACTTTGTGTTTGTCACATGTTGTCATGAGTTTACAGACTGTTCTCTCTCCCTCATTCAATAATCAACCTGTTTTTCTTTCTCTTCTTCTTTTCGGGCTTCATTGTTCCTGCAGTTTGGACTCTGGATCTCTGTCAGTGTGTCTAACTGCTGTGAAATCTCTCCCATCAGAGCGCTGACTGACAGACCTTCTGTAACACTGACACCTGCTGCTGACTGGCAGCACTACAACTCACACTGGGTTTCTGGGTTTCAGTGTCTGCAGACGAAGGAAGAATGACTCTTTGACCTCATCTGGACTTTAACAGGTGAGAACTCTGACAGGTAACATGACACACCTTTGATGAAGAAACTACAACATGAACTTGTGGATGAGAGCAGTGATGAACTGAGTGAACACTATTTTAAGTTCTGAATATTCATGAATTAACTCACTAGTTATTCTATGAAATGTGACTTTCTCAACAAAATGAGTCTTTTCACATTTTGTCCAATTTAATTTACTGATGTTAATCTGAGCTGACTTTACTGCTGAGAGATGAGGGAGTGTCAGGTCCTGCTGTGTGTTTTATCACTCTTATCACCACATCATCTCCCAACATGTAACAGTAACGTTAGCTCACAGTTTTATGTGAGAGAGCCGTGTTGTAATGTTGCTTTACAGCTTTATTGTCCAACCGAGGCCTGAAAATAAACATTATTAGACTATAAATGTGTTCAGGCTGCAAACTCACCATTATGTTCAGTCTTGGTGTCCACAGGGGCGTCATGTGACACAAGAGCACAGGGCGCTTCCCAGCTTTGAACACTTGACCAAAACAGGCTTCACCGTCCAACAACCACACAAACACTCACTGGCTGCACCTGATTGGACGAATGCCACTCGTGAGCCGTGTATATTTAAAACTGGACCAACATGGTGTCTCGTTTGGAAACTTTCTCTTACATTATGAAAATAGCTCAGAGAAATTTCTGCAGAATTGTCTGAAGACATTTTAGGCGAGAAGGAGGCCATGCATGTTACTGTCCTGTTGACGTAGCTCGCACACTGATCTGATACTAACAGGTGGAGTTAAAACACTGCAGACCTCTGATTGGTCAGTCCGTACAACCAGGGTCGTCTCGTCGTCTGATCTCTGATGTAGAATATTTTTTATCAGCAGTCTTTTCTCAAACAAAGCTTGTTTCTGTGTTGTAATCATCAACATGTGCTCGCTGTGCGTAGGCAGAGTGTGGTCAGAAAAGAGAGAGAGTCAGAAAAGAGACGATGACTGCGAGCAGAGCAGAGAATAAAAAGGTTAGCAGTTTGTGTCTGTTGTCAGTGCAGGTCGCAGTGTGTCAGATAATAAATGCAGCAGCTTCTCAAGAGTTAAGACCGGTCTTCACTGATGTTTCCCAGCTGCTGGAAGCCTGGCTGGTTTTCCTTCAGGTGATAACACTGCCTGTCTTTAGCAGGAAGCCACAATGACGCAAGAGGACATTTTCAACACTCTGGAGGATCTAAAAGTTGATGAATTCAAGGATTTCAAATGGTATCTGAAGCAGTCTGACATCCTGGAAGGCTACCAACCCATCAAACAGTCCAAGCTGGAGAGTGCAGAAAGACGGGACACAGTGGATCTGATGGTGAACACCTTCACACTTGATGGAGCTCTGAAGGTGACCAAGAAGATTTTAGAGAAGATAAAGAGGAATGACCTGGTGCAGAGTCTGTCAGCCAACAGCTCAGGACCAGAAGGTCAGTCACATTTTTTTATTTTAATATCATTTTCAGAAGAAGAGAGTGGACGACACAATACTTGTAAAGGAACAGGCCTCTCAGTACAGAAGCTCATTGTTTTCAGCAAAGAAAAACAAAGAGGCTGATTTCATAATTAGGAGAAAAGGTTGAAGCATCAATAATTGTTATTGGAGAGGATGGAGGTTTGATGGTTCACATAAATAAACATTGTTTAACTGAGCAGAGATTCATTTTAATGGTGCAACAGAGCTCTGCCTAATTTAAAATCTGGATCAACTCATTTTAAACCTAGTTTTACTGAACTCAGATTAGAGCTAATCTTAGATTAAATGAATCCTTGTTGGTGCAACCAGCCATAATCTCTGTCTTCACCTCTCTCTCAGTGTCAGTGAGTGTCGCTGATGTTGGAGAGACTTCAGAGAACAGAGGACCTTCTTCCTCTCAGAGCGAAGGTAAAGCTGCTGTATTCTCTGGTATGTATGGAAGCCCTGAAAGACAAAGTTTAGTTTTTAGTTTGGAAAAGTTAAAAGTTAGTAAGACTGACTGCATTATAACTGAGTGAAAGCAGAGACAGAAGTACTTGATGAGCTTTAGTTGAAGCAGTATCAGAGTATCTGCAGCTCTGAAAGACATTGCATATAAAGCATTTAATTCAGTTTCTTCAAAAAGACCCTAGAAGTTATTTAAAAGTCTTAAAATCCATCTACAAAGGTCTTGAATATTTTTTTTCTTGGCTACCGTAGACTGTAATATCAGTTTTTAGATTATTTTGTATGTGGTTGTGAGCTGTCAGGAGGATTTAAAACTATAGTGGGACTGTTGTGACAGTGGATTGAGCTGCAGGAGGCAGTTAACCATCAGATCTGCATCAAACTCCGTCTCTACTGCAGCTACAGCAGCCAGGAAGCTCATCAGCTCAAAATAGACAAGTGCTTGAAATTTACATTTCAGTCTGTGTCGTATTATAAAGGTGCAAAACATCACAAAAATGTCAGAGTAGGAAAAGTTGGTGAATCGACAACAAGAAAATGTGACGACTCAGTGAATTCAGTATATGATAACTTACATTCAGCATGTGACTGAAACTCAAGAAAGGGAAGAGATGAAACATCAGATCTGTGTGTAGTGATGAGGAGACTGTAACCTTCCTCACATTAATACATCAAACACAAATATTATATCATTGTCATGTTTTCACGTGGTTTTCTATCGTTTGCATGCTCCTCTTCTCCAGTGGTTTATTGGCACGATAGAGGAGAATTTGGGGCCAACTCCTAATATTCTTATAGAAGTATGGTGTCATAGTTGCAGGTGGTCATTTGTAATTTTTGATTGGCTGCTATTCTTAAGAGGGCGGGTCTTACGTAGTATGAGCAGGCCAGAGGTCAGACAGCAGAGATGGAGTCGAGTGTAGAGGAAGAAGAGATCAGAGTGCAACTCTTTTCATGGAGGCCATGATGGACACTGAATAATAACCATTATTTCTGAAGCAGTTTTGTTAGCTTGTGCCTGTGTCTGTTTGCCAGACTGAATGAACTGAAACTCACTGTCAGCTCAGTGCATGGTTTTCAACTGAGAGGTGGGGTTTACCCGACCATGAAGTCAAAGTGGTTGATAACTGTGAGGACTGAGTGGAGTGACAGTGGAAAGCTAGCTGAGCTCATCTGTGGTTCAGATAAGGCCTGCATCCTTTTTTTGTTGAGTGGAAACCAAAGAAACCAGATCAATAATGGTCTGTATGGAGCCACCAGGCTCAGTTATAATAAAAACCAGTACTACCAGTCTTTATTGGTTTAAATGATATTGGTATTTAAACATCATCAAGTGATTCCCCAAAACAAGAGAGTAAAAGAAATTAAGAATGAACACTTCTGGACCTGCAAGAGAGCGTGAGTCTACATATCTATATAGACAGAAGGAGAATATTAAAGCTGATGCTACAGGACTTCTTTGTGACATTTCAACCAGAAGCTGGCAGCAACACCAACAGCTGCTCAGTGGTAACCAGTCCAGGGCTGTGGTTGTACTGACCAGCTCCCTGCCGGATAGATTTATATGTTGTTGGGGTACATGAGAGAATGATGTGATCAAATACTATTGTTAAGATATCTTACTGTAACACAATTACAAATATACTGCTAGAATAGTTTTCATAGACATCTTGCTCCAACTGTAATTTCAAAATCCTGCATTTCAGTTGTTTTTTGTTTCTATTTGTCACTCAGATGAGATCGTTCCAGTACCAGAGAAACAACCCATCTCACATTACCAAGACATGCTTCAGTCAAACCTCAAGGATAGGTTTAATTGTGCACAAGAGGGGTGGGCACAGAGGAAGGATGAGCAACCTCTGGTTGATATCTACACAGAGCTGTACGTCACAGCTGGGGGTGACGTAAACATCAACAAACAGCATGAGGTCATTCAGATGGAGGTGAAGCCAACAACAGAGGAATCAATTCAACCCAGTGACATGTTCAAACCCCCCTCTGGAAAAGAAAGATCCATAAGAACAGTTCTGACCAATGGAATCGCAGGAATTGGCAAAACATTTCTTGTCCAGAAGTTTGTGTTGGACTGGACTAACAAAGAAAACAATCAAGATGTGCATCTCTTATTCCACTTTACCTTCCGCCAGCTGAACTTATGGAAGGATGAAAAGTTAAGTCTGACCAAGCTGATCCATAAATGTATCAGAGAGACCAAAGACATCAAGGAAGAGGCTCTGAATCACATCTTTACAGCTCTGCAGTCATCAGGAAACACCAACTACGACAAAAGCAAATTCAAACTAGTGTTTGTTTTGGATGGACTGGATGAGAGCCACCTCCAACTGAACTGCTCGACTGATGAAATCCAGGACACAGACTTTGATGTGACACAGTCCACCTCAGTGGATGTGCTGCTGTCAAACCTCATCAAGAGAAATCTGCTTCCCTCTGCTCGCCTCTGGATAACCACACGACCTGCAGCAGCCAATCAGATTCATTCTGATTTTGTTGACGTGATGACAGAGGTCAGAGGGTTCACTGACCCACAGAAGGAGGAGTACTTCAGGAAGAGATTCAGAGATGAGGAGCAGGCCAGCAGAATCATCTCCCACATCAAGACATCACGAAGCCTCCACATCATGTGCCACATCCCAGTCTTCTGCTGGATCACTGCTACAGTTCTGGAGGATGCGTTGAAGACCAGAGAGGGAGGAGAGCTGCCCAAGACCCTGACTGAGATGTATGTAGAGTTCCTGAGGTTTCAGATTCGTCAGACAAAGAAGAAATATGGCCCAAAAAAGTATGACCAAAAAAAGTTCATTCGGTACATTAAGTCATTAGCAAAACTGGCTTTCCACCAGCTGGAAAAGGGCAACCTGATCTTCTATGAAACAGATCTGAAAGAGAGTGGCATTGATGTCAGAGGAGCCTCAGTGTTCTCAGGAGTGTTCACAGAGATCTTTAAAGAGGAACGTGGGAGGAAGAATGATGAAGTCAAGATGTTTAGCTTCGCCCATCTCAGTGTTCAGGAGTTTTTGGCAGCTTTGTATGTAGAGAGGTCACTCATTAACAAAAGCAAGAATGTGATGTCTGAACCAGCGCCACCACCAACTTTTTTCGAACATGTGCGACAGCTTTTCAGCAAACCATCAAGGACAGAGGTCCACAGGTTTGCTATTGACAAGGCCTTACAGAGTCCAAACGGACACCTGGACTTGTTCCTCCGCTTCCTCCTGGGTCTTTCACTGGAGACCAATCAGACTCTCCCACGAGGTCTGATGACACACACAGGAAGTATCTCACAGACCAATCAGGAAACAGTGAAGTACATCAAGGAGAAGATCAGTGAGAATCTGTCTCCAGAGAGAAGCATCAATCTGTTCCACTGTCTGAATGAACTGAAGGATGGTTCTCTAGTGGAGGAGATCCAACAGTACCTGACATCAGGAAGTCTCTCCACAGATGAACTGTCTCCTGCTCAGTGGTCAGCTCTGGTCTTCATCTTACTGTCATCAGAAAAAGATCTGGACGTGTTTGACCTGAAGAAATACTCTGCTTCAGAGGAGGTTCTTCTGAGGCTGCTGCCAGTGGTCAAAGCCTCCAACAAAGCTCTGTAAGTGAACAGATCCCTGATAGTTACCGTATCTAGTGTCAACACTTAAAAGTCTTCTTGATTTTAATTTATTGATCAATTGAAAAACTTGCATTGTTTCATTAGTTTCATTGTACATCTGCACATTAATGCAGCCATGACAGAAAAAAAACTGTCGCACTTTAGTTATTTTAAAGGTGGATGAGTCATTCTGGAGAAGGATTTTTGATATTTCAACAAATAGCCAAACAAATTCACTGATGCACGTTGCCAAGGCAAGGCTGCTAACAACTGGGCTAGCTTGCATAGAAGTGGATTTTGCTTTGACATAGCTGAAGCAAAAAATAAATTATAAATAAAAAATATTGAAGCACACAGTTACGGCATCCTAAAGACAACAGAGTCAAAACGAAAACATTTTGCTGAGATTGTTCTTGCAAAACTAGAGTGACTGCAGACTCAATATTTTGTATTTTTAAGGGTGTCACGATTTTACATCAATAACTGGTCAGAATGAGCCTAATTAATTTCACAATCGAAATCAATATGCAGTATCCACAATATAGTCTGTTCAATATTTCATTTGAGATTGGGACAACGCGACACCGTTTGTTTCGAGCCCTACAGCATGAGAGCTAACAGAAGTAACAGTTGACGGAGCTAAAAGCTTCCAGTGGAGCTAAACACACACAGCAGTACTGAGAGTTCAGAGGAACATTAAGTGGTAAACACTGAACTGCAGTTTAATGTGCCAACACAACATGTTTACATAAAATGAATGTACTGAAGGATTTTAGCCAAGTACTGTTTGGAGGTAAAAGTACCTTGAGTTTGGAGTTACAGGCAATTTACATCAGTGTACATTTTATCAATCTTCTGACAGAGGTGAAAGTAACCTGGTACAAGCAGTGACCAGGTGGTGGAGCAGTAGCTTCAGAACAAAGACCTCAAAGACTGAGACAAGTGAGAATGAGACAGACTTCTTCCCAAAATCTCTCTGTTACTAAATTCTGTGTCCTATGTTACTTTTTCTTAATTCTCTTTTAACAGTGTTTAGATAACTTCTTACTTTGTTTTAAACCTTTTTCTGTCTTTAAATCTATGTAAGGTAAATATAATTATTTATTTCCTCAGCATTTTAATGGTGGATTTATTATGTCACTATTCACTAACAACTATAGATGACAACAAGGTAAAGAAACCTTTTGATCAGTGTCTCATTTTCTCCAGTACACACTTGCAATATCTTGGCAAACCCAAAGATAAGATGAATGTCCATAGACAAGTAATTTAATCTGACACACAAACACAAACATGACATGGACAGCGAGTTGAACGTGAGGATATAATCACTGAAATTGATAGAAGTAGAACTTTTCACAACTGTGTAATGAAAAACATTAAACATGTCTAAACATCTATTGATCACCCGAGACACTCGATTGTACGACTCATCAACACAATAACAGTTTTACAGCAATGTGATGTATTTTGTATTGTGGATGACAGAAACAGTATCACAAACTCTCTTTCAGGCTGAGTGGCTGTAATCTGTCAAAGAGAACCTGTGAAGCTCTGTCCTCAGTTCTCAGCTCCCAGTCCTCTAGTCTGAGACATCTGGACCTGAATAACAACGACCTGCAGGATTCAGGAGTGAAGCTGCTGTCTGTTGGAGTGAAGAGTCCACACTGTAAACTGGAGACTCTCAGGTCAGGATTATAAAAGACATGTACTGAGTAAACATAACTGTTCCTTTATGTTGTCATTGGTCTCCTGTCATTTTACCAGTTCTCTTTGAAGACACTGCTCTGAAACTGAGTGTATCAAAATACAGTTGGAAGTTAAATCAAACAGATAGAAAAGTCTTCACATGTCCTCTACATTTCTTTTTCAGACTGAATGGCTGTAATCTGTCAGAGAGAAGCTGTGAAGCTCTGTCCTCAGTTCTCAGCTCCCAGTCCTCTAGTCTGAGAGAGCTGGACCTGAATAACAACGACCTGCAGGATTCAGGAGTGAAGCCGCTGTCTGTTGGACTGAAGAGTCCACACTGTAAACTGGAGACTCTCAGGTCAGGATTATAAAAGACATGTACTGAGTAAACATAACTGTTCCTTTATGTTGTCATTGGTCTCCTGTCATTTTACCAGTTCTCTTTGAAGACACTGCTCTGAAACTGAGTGTATCAAAATACAGTTGGAAGTTAAATCAAACAGATAGAAAAGTCTTCACATGTCCTCTACATTTCTTCTTCAGGCTGAGTGGCTGTAATCTGTCAGAGAGAACCTGTGAAACTCTGCCCTCAGCTCTCAGCTCCCAGTCCTCTAGTCTGAGACATCTGGACCTGAATAACAATGACCTGCAGGATTCAGGAGTGAAACCACTGTGTGTTGGACTGAAGAGTCCACACTGTAAACTGGAGACTCTCAGGTCAGGATTATAAAAGACATGTACAGAGTGAACCATAACTGTTCCTTTATGTTGTCATTGGTCTCCTGTCATTTTACCAGTTCTCTTTTCAGACACTGCTCTGAAACTGAGTGTATCAAAATACAATTGGAAGTTAAATCAAACAGAGAGAAAAGTCTTCACATGTCCTCTACATTTCTTCTTCAGGCTGAGTGGCTGTAATCTGTCAGAGAGAACCTGTGAAGCTCTGTCCTCAGCTCTCAGCTCCCAGTCCTCTAGTCTGAGACATTTGGACCTGAATAACAACGACCTGCAGGATTCAGGAGTGAACCTGTTGTCTGTTGGACTGAAGAGTCCACACTGTAAACTGGAGACTCTCAGGTCTGACTTCAGTTTCTGTGAAATGACCACTCAAATGTTGCTTGGCATCTGTTTAAAATGTGCTTAAAATACTGTATATCAAACATTGTAGGAGTTTTGGACATTGTGTATTATTCGTAAAGGTATACAATGCCCTTCGGAGGTTAAATAATTTATGTTAATGTACAGTAAAGTTATATTCATCAATCACCATGTCAGCTCTAATCCGTGTTGTTTTTTTCATCAGTTGATGAATTGAATTGTTGTATCTTACAGCCCTGTTTTGGTGTTGGTTTTTAGTTTTTTTCCACAACTTTATTGTTGGATTCAGTCTTGCTGCTCTCATCATCACAGAGCTTTTCCAGTGCAGCTGGCTGTACTTTCATTTTTCTGTCACATCATGTCTGCTATCAATTTTATTTACAAAGCCCCAAATCATTTTCACATTGCTTCAGTGGGCTTTACAATCTGTACAGTGATCGACATCCTCATTTGACCCTCGACTGTGAGGCAAACTTCCCATATTAAAAAAAAAAACTTTTAACAGTGAAAAAAACAGCAGGAAGAGGAGGATCCTTCTCCCAGGACCAACAGACAGGAAGTAGATGTAGTGTGCAGAGAAAAACAAAATCACAGTTCACAGATTTAATTCACAGAATGTCTGTCTCTACACATTCATAAATATACATCGTCCTGTGTGTGTGTGTGTCCAGGCTGTCAGGCTGTCTGATCACAGAGGAAGGCTGTACTTCTCTGGCCTCAGCTGTGAGATCCAACCCCTCCCATCTGAGAGAGCTGGACCTGAGCTACAATCATCCAGGAGACTCGGGAGTGAAGCGGCTGTCGGCTGGACTCGAGGATCCAGACTGGAGACTGGAGACTCTCAGGTATGAACAGACAACAAGAGCTCACATACTGTTTCACACTGACAAGCTGAGGACTGTTGGTTCACAGTCTGAACCAGCAGCACAGTGATGCTGATAACAGTGAAGACAGCACCAGGCATGACACACTGGCTGTGTGAGCAGCGTGTGTGGCAAAATGGTGTGAGTCGTGCTTCTCACTTGCTTGTCAAGCGAGGCTGCAGCGATGCGTCATGTAGAGATTCGGAGTCTCGCCTATTTTTATCACAACACGCGTGGTTCTCTACAAAAACAGACCTAAAAAAGACCTGTAGACAGTCATATGGACATCATGCCATCGTTTCACTACAGTTGTCATGTCTGTATCTGTAGAATATGTCACAGACAACAGGTGATGGGCAGTAATTTTCCTGTGCCCTCTTTTTCTTTCTCTCCCTCCTTCCCTGTCTTTGCCCCTCTCACTTTCTTACTCTTTCAGCGGGGTAAAGGAAAATCACGTCATCATATTTATTGATAATCACCAAAGTTAAACTCCATGTAAACAGATAGGGCAGGCAGGAGCTGCACTGCAGCAGCAACACAGCCTGTGTGATCACAAACAAGCGAGTGAGGAGCAGCAGCTCAGCCACGCAGTACTCAGGCACCCAGTGTGTAGCTGATGTGCTGAGAGTCCCTGTCCACCCTGAGACGTAGACCCGGACAATAACTTCTTCAACTCCGTCAGTAATAACTGCTGCTATTACACAGAGGAGCAATATGGCCACATTGATAAGGATAGAAAACTCTCAGTAATACACATCAACGATAGAAGTATCTATGCAAACTTCACACACATCAAGGAATACTTAAGACAATTTACACATCCATTCAACGTCATTGCAATATCGGAAAAATGGATCAATACAGAGAAAGGTGTGGACTTTGAACTGGAGGGCTATGAATTTTATGCATATAGTTGGAAAAAACAAAGGTGGGGGAGGAGTAGCTTTCTATGTGGACAACAATTTGAACTTAAGGGTGTCGGAAAACATGTCTGACTGTTGATAATGTACTGGAGTGCATAAGGATAGAAATATATATGGACAAACACAAAAGTGCACTAATTAGCTGTATATATGGGACACCAGGGTCCAATATTGAACTGTTCAAAGACTGGATGGAGGAAATGTTTATAAAGAAAAGTCATAAAAAGAGTTTCATCTGTAGGGACTTTAACATTGATCTCCTTAACCCTAATAATCACAAAATGGCAAACGATTTTATCAATACAATAATACAGCATGAATTTATATCCAACAATCACCAGACCCACCAGAATAACTTCCCATTGTGCCACTCTTAGTGATAATATTTTTTACAAATGATATTTCAAATAAAACAATTAGTGGAATATTGCTTAGTGACATCAGTGACCATCTTCCTGTGTTTATAATATATGACACTAACTACATAACTCATCATCAGACAAAGAAAAGACAGTGTACAGAAGAGTGAAATCAGAAGAATCACTAAATATATTTAAGAAGGATTTGTTGGCACAGAACTGGGATATTGTATATAATGATGGCGATGTGAATAGGGCATATGATTCATTTTTGAAAACATTTAAAGAGTTATATGAGAACAATTGTCCTGTAAGATCAATCAAGAAGAAATCAAAGTATAAGGATCATCCATGGATTACAAAGGGAATACAAAATGCCCGTAAAAAGAAAAACAGACTTTACAAAGAATTCATGAGACGGAGAACTAAGGAGGTAGAAATTAAATATAAAACATATAAAATAAGCTAATTAATATTATAAGGATCAGCAGAAGAGATTATTATAGTAAACTTCTGAATGAACTATGGAACATACTAAATAAGATGATAAAGAACAGACCAAGACAGGACAGTCATCCGAAATATTTTTATGTGATGACAAAGAAAATTATGACATGACTGATGTTGTCAAACAATTCAATGAATTCTTTGTTAATGTGGGACCTGATGTAGCGGACAAAATTCCTGATCAAGTAACTCCTGATGGATGGAAGGACAATTTTATTGATAGGAACCTAAGTTCAATGTTTATTACAGCAGTACATTATGATAAATAATTTACACAATGCTTTTTCCTGAATATTGTCGTCACGTTTGGTGCAGGAAGAAACGGTGGAAACGGCTTCGCTCGCAGGCAGAAAGTGCTTGCAAGCAAAAAACTTGACACTCCCTTTCCTATTGTCAGAAAAATGCACCATATCAACCAATCAAAAAATGGCATTTTGTTGCTAAGGAAGAGGAAGTGACGGTGGCGAAAGAGAGACAGAGATACAGAGGAGCTAGCGATAGCGAGTTTTGAGATTTGAGAGATTTGTGACTTGTAGCATGTTTGGAGTGTATATTTAGTGTGTAGTGTGTTTAGTGTGTAGTGTAATGTAGTGTGTTTAGTGTGTTTAGTGTGTAGTGAAGTCGTTTTTTTAATAATAATAATTGGGATGATGAATGGGAACAGAGGAATCATGTTTTTGTTTTGTTTTGTTTTGTTTTGTTTTGTTTTTTCTTTTCTCTCGCTTTTCTTTCATTCCTTCACTTGTCTTTGACTGGTGCAAGTCTTTTCATTTTGTCTGATAATGTTTCTCTTTTTTTTATTTACATGTTTGAAATAAACTAAACTAAAAAAGAAAAAAAAAAGACTAACATCACACCACCATCTGCTGCTGATCATTTAATGACGACTACGACACAGAATTTATGACAAATGTAGTTCAGCGATAAATAACCAGAATACAAACTTCAAAGTTCATTATTACTTGTTCTTCACCAGCAGATTGACTTTTCCCAGTTGTCATGAAATTGTAGATATCTAATTTATTTTGGCTCAAAAGTTTATTCTTGGTTTGAGAAACGTTTCTTGTTGAATATTTTCTGCATGTCAGTCACATTCTGTCGCTGTATTACATGTCAGCTGTCTGGTAGAAACTCTTTTTATTCAATCATCTTATTACTGATTTCTCATCATGTTTCTAACTGAAACTTGCAGTTGAGGCATATTGTGTATGATGAAGTGAATGCATGCGACTAAAGCTGAGCAGAGAGCAGAAGTTTCTAATCATCTTGTACATTGTGTTCACAGCTTTCTGTTAAGACGACAGTTTCAGCCACAACATGTCAAATACTCAATAACATTAAAACAAGCTGCCTGCAGTTAATAACTGATGTGTTTGACACAAACTGAGCGAGAGAAAGAACAAAAGTTCTGTTTCTTAAACTAGTCTGACTGATTTCCAGTTGAAAACAGTTTCATCTGTACAGAGTCCGTCAGTCTGAACTGAACAGAACATCTGTAACCACTGACGTCAACAACAACTAAATATGTCAGCAGACAAGAATGAAGCGTCACAGTTTCCTGAAACATGAATGAAGCTGTATAAAGTTTTATATTTGTGTCTTCTCCTCTGGTCTGTTGACTCTGTCTGCTGTATTTAAAGCAGCTGAGAGGAGCTCACCTGCTGACTCTGCGTTCGTCCTGTTCATTTCTTCAGCCTCTCGTCCACATCGTGTTTTTTGTTTTTTAAGACCATTATTTTTCTGAGACTGAACCCATTAGTGCCTGCTACTGAGTTTTGTATTTCCTTTGGAAGTGTTGTCTGGACTCACACAAATCTGAAGAGTTTTTAAATCGGTCTCACTTCTTGGCTGAAACGTGAGTTTTTCTGATCAAAGAATAATAAGTCATTATCAGTCATACAGCAGGTGAACACATTCACTTGAGGAGCCACTCTTTATCATTTATAATGACTTAACGTTCAGAAATTAACATTCCAACCTGCTGATCTACAATGTACATGAGGTAATGAGAAGATGTGGATGTGACTGAAACTTTCATCGAGCTGCTCGACAGTGAAAGAGGAGACTGTGCAGACAATAGTAATGATGAGGAATTCTGGGAAATTGACCATTTATCAGTGAAGACAGCTGGATAATGTTGCTGAACTGACAATTGTGAAACATGGAATCAAAGAGATAATGTCTTTAGTGGAAGAAGGTTCATTCTGACTTTGTTTCTTCCTCCAGGGTGGAACATGGTGGAGAGCAGAGGCTGAAACCTGGTGTGAGGAAGTGTAAGTGTGTGTTCACTTTGACTGATGAAAACAAGGCAGCACATGTTAAAGTAGTTTAAATCTAAAGCTTGTGTATCTGCATTCAACTGTCAGTTTGAAAGAAGATCCACAAAGATGAGTCATTGTGAAGTTTTGATCTAATTAACAGTCAGTCTGTTAATAAAGCAACAAATAAACCATCAGCTGTGTTAGATGATAAACTGCTGCTGTATTGTGTCTTGTTCTCTCCATCAGATGTCTGTGAACTCACAGTGGACACAAACACAGTGAACACAAACCTCAAACTGTCTGACAACAACAGGAAGGTGACACGTGTGAGAGAGAAGCAGCCATATCCTGATCATCCAGAGAGGTTTGACTGCTGGACTCAGCTGCTGTGTAGAAATGATCTGACTGGTCGCTGTTACTGGGAGGTCGAGTGGAGAGGAGGGGTTGATATATCAGTGAGTTACAGAGGAATCAGAAGGAGAGGAGACAGTGATGACTGTTGGTTTGGACAGAATAATCAGTCCTGGAGTCTGAACTGCTCTGATGGTGGTCGTTACTCTGTCTGTCACAATAACATAAGAACAGACCTCTCCTCCTCCTCCTCCTCCTCCTCCTCCTCCTCCTCCTCCTCCTCCTCCTCCTCCTCCTCCTCCTCCTCTGTCTCTAACAGAGTAGCAGTGTATGTGGACTGTCCTGCTGGCACTCTGTCCTTCTACAGAGTCTCCTCTGACTCACTGATCCACCTCCACACCTTCAACACCACATTCACTCAACCTCTTTATCCTGGGTTCTGGTTCTGGACACCTGGTTCCTCAGTGTCTCTGTAGGAGGGACACACACACACACAGACACACACTCTCTTACACTCACACACACACTCACACACACACACACACACACACACACTCACATACACAGTCTCATACAGTCACACACACACACACACACACACACACTCTCTCACACACACACACACACACACACACACACACACACACACACACACACACACACACACACACACACTCACACACACACACACACACACTCTCTGTAAATCACAGTAACAGAAATGGGTTAGTTGTGTTGTCTCTTCTTGGTCAATGTGCTGCACATCAGTGGTTTTAAATCTCTTTAAATATGTTTTGAACGTTCAGATTTGAGTTTTCTGAACTTTGTGATCTGATTGTTTTCTCACAACAATCAGCCTGTATATACAATAAAATCAGGCTCCACACACACATGCATATAGATCATCATAATTATGATCTTTGTTCAGACAGCTTTTATTTAGTTGATTTGTGGTTCATCATTGAAGTTTCTCATTTGTCTTCTTTGAGTTATTATCTGTAAATATGTGTATATGAGTGGATAGAGCTGCTGCTACGTGCAGACGGACCTCCATTACAAAATCTCCCTGTAGAGTCGAAGAGCCAAAGACTTTCTGTCAACACTTCATTATCTCACATCATCTGTCAGAATAAACATTTGACTTTCTCATTCACGTGTCTCTCCTGATTGAAATAACGTCTTTTCACATCACTTTACATTACAGACATCACAGCAGACGAGCTGCATGGAGACACCTGATGTTTAAACCATCTCCAGCTGCTTCAGCTGTTCAGCAGAACGCTGCAACTCTGTTTTACTGTGAAGCTCCAGAAATGTTTGTAGACTACGAGACTTCACCTGACTTTATATCATCAGGAGGAGATGATGGCTGAGCCTGACTTTATATCATCAGGAGGAGATGATGACTTCACCTGACTTTATATCATCAGGAGGAGATGATGGCTGAGCCTGACTTTATATCATCAGGAGGAGATGATGGCTGAGCCTGACCTTATATCATCAGGAGGAGATGATGGCTGAGCCTGACTTTATATCATCAGGAGGAGATGATGACTTCACCTGACTTTATATCATCAGGAGGAGATGATGGCTGAGCCTGACTTTATATCATCAGGAGGAGATGATGGCTGAGCCTGACCTTATATCATCAGGAGGAGATGATGGCTGAGCCTGACTTTATATCATCAGGAGGAGATGATGGCTGAGCCTGACTTTATATCGTTTCTCCTTTCAGATTAAAAACATGGTTAAAAGCAGACGAGGGCAGCTGTCACCACACAACACTGGAAACAGTCTATTTGCAGCTTTTCATTGAGTTTTTTTTAAATCTCGACTTGTGAAAATTCATTTTGCTCTCTGTGGAAACAAAACATGGTCACATTAAATTGTATGTTTATTTTCATGCCTCTGAGCTGGAGATAGTCGTGGCCAGAGGCATCATGTTTGAGGGTTTTCCGTCCGTTCTTGTGAACACAATATCTCAAAAACACCTCGAGGGAATTTCTACAGATTTGGCAGAAGCGTCCACTTGGACTCAAAGATGAACTGATCAGAATTTGGTGCTCAAAGGTCACTGTGAACTCACAACGTGTATTTATATGATAATTAGGACAACAAGGAAAAAATGATGAAGTTATAACATTTTATATCCAAAAGGTCAAAGGTCAACTTCACTATGACATCATAATATTCTGCAGTTCAGGAACAGCAACCTGATTGGTGCTCGGAGTCAAACAACAGCGAGACGGTGTTTGTTCGTTTTGATCTTCTGTTTGTATGATTCACAGATTTTGTACCATATTTGAGTTGTAAACTCAAACTAACAAACTACTTTGACTTAAAGATAGAATATCAAAGAATTCTGCACTAAAATGTCTAAAACAACTCGACCTTTGTTCTACATGTTGTTGAGTCGTGAAACATTATCCCAAATGTTTCCAACAAAGTTCAAACCAGAGAAATCCACAGGTCTCCTCGAGGTAACGGTGAGTTTCATCTGGTCGCCTGTCGCTGTAACTTCAGGAGAGTCAGAGAGAGGAAGGAAGTCTGAGAACCAGACGAAACGTAACGAGAAGAAAACTTTAAAACACCTCGTCTGTCAACTTTTGTGCCTGAGACAGATTTTCATCAACAATTTTTGCGTTCAATGATGTGTTCACCACCTGCATTGTGAGTTTGACCGTGGGGTCATTTGTGTTTCTTCAAACAACAGTAAGCTAACGTTAGCGACAACAACACGCACTGCAGGTTTGTCTGTGTGTTTGAATTCAGGTCAACCTTTGACTGAACACATCAACATTCGTGTCTGAGTCACGTCAGATAGTTTTCATCTGCAATTGTGGTGAAGACAACAATTCCCATGATCCTTCACTACTCCCACTCCTTTCCTCTTTCTTTATTGTTTTGATTGACAGACCACTAAAGGCAGAAATTACATACTGCGCATTTAAATTACTTGATCTGAGCACCATAGTTTTTCTCAGATGAACAGATCATTAAGTCATGATGGGCATTAAATAATTATGAGTAACAACAGACAGTTTCTGAGTCAAACATCCATCAAACGATCCCTGAGATGATCCTAATATTTAAAGGAAAAGTTCAACATTTTGGTGAATTCGGCATGAGAAGTATCAAACTGAAGATCTGGCTCTCAGACAGAAAGAAAATAAATGTCTTTCACAACATGTCAAACTATTCCTTCAAAGTTATAACATATAGATTTTGTTTTTCAGAGAAAAACAATTCAATCACAGTGAGAAGTTATCAGTCTGTGTGGTCGTCTACCACAGTGTCCTTCCTGAAATGACCACCAAAGTAAATAAAAAAAAATCTAATCCACATGTTTTAAAAGACAAAATCTCACAGCTGCTCTAAACCTGTCCTGTCCACCTTCACTTTGACAAACAGCGTGTCATCGTTGACATACGCAGCATTCAGGGGAGCTTCCAGCTTGTTGAGAGGAGTGAAGCATGAAAATCCAACAGCCACGTTGCTGACGGACTCGGCGGCGGGTCGCTGGAAACTTTTGGACGTCGGGTCGGGTCTAAAGCTGAGAGTGCGGTGATTACCGGCACCGCCCTGATCCAGAACAGACAGAGACACGGTCTGTCTGAAAGGCCATGGCAACAGAGCATCAAAGTCTCCTGGCATCAGCACAACATAAAGGGACAGGTGAGTCCCTCTTCCCTCCCCGTCCCCGTTCAGATAGACCTTGGCAGCCATTTTGTAGCCGCAACGCCCGGTGTGGAACGGCACGCTGCTCAGGCAAGGCGTCTGACCTCTGGCCTCGGCCTCCTTCTTGTTCCTGAAGTCCTCGATCTTCCAGATCAGTTTGCCGTCGTAGGACGTGGCCTCGAGCTCCTGCAAGTGCTGCTTGTTCCGACTGAGCTGAGCAGCGTGGAGATCCAGGAGACCCGAGTGGTGCTTCAGACTCTCCTCCAAAGTTCCTGAAAAACCAACAGTGTTCACTGAAGTGTTATTCTGAACCTCAAAGCATTCTGGGCTATAAACTGCATCTTCTTGCAACAGGAAACAAACATTTTTGGGTGTGTAGGGACCTAAAATCACATCTACCTGCTCCGTTAAAAACTAACAGGTATTTTGAGAGCAGACAGAAACACTGACTCAGTCACAGCAGGTTTATGGAGGCAGATTCTCAGGTTTTTCTTACCCAGATGTTCTTTGAGGGCCTCGGTTGCCGACACTTCCTGCATCACAGCATCCAGAGACTTCCTGAGCTGCTCCAGCTCCTCCAGACCAGGACCCAGTCCCCGAGACACATGCTGGACTTCCAGCTGGACGGTGGACAGGACGTCCTCCTGCCTGCTGAGAGTCCTCTGACCACACAGACAGACAGGCAGACACACAGGCAGACAGTAAGTCAGTCTCAACTGAATATGATTTGTTGTGATTTAAAGAAGATTTTGTGGGTGTGGTTTGATGGCTGATGAAGACGATGGAGCTTCAGATAAAATGATGGTGGATTGTTTATGAACCTGAGCTGTAGAGACCATGTGTTCATGGCTGCTGTTCTGTTGCAGCAGTGGTCTTATTTCCTTCTGCAGACCAGCGAGCAGTAAACCATCTGTCTGGACCTCCTGCTGCCTCAGCAGCGCCTCCTCCTGGAGAACCTCCACCTGACCGAGGAGACAGCAGTCGGAGATCAACACTTCTGCCACATCTTTCTTTTCACATGGATCAGAATATCAGGTGAGTTTATCGGACGTACCTGTTGTTCCAGGTGAGTGTTGCTCCTCAGGACCAGCAGCATGTGATGATTGACAGCAGCGTCTTCGTGCAGCTTCACTTTCCCTCTCTTACCCTGCAGGACACTTCTGTCAGCTAATGAACTCACTGAGTTTATCTCATCGCTCAGGTGTTTCGCTGCTTCTTTAGATGAACTCACCTGCACAGAGCAGCCGAACCTCTTATAAGAACAGCTGACGTGAACCTCAGCACACGACTGTCCGTGCTCCGACAGCTGGATGACAACAGACACATTCAGACAGCTGCATCACAACCATTTGTTGATGTGTTCATTTATTGGACGGCTTTGTGGAATACTTGATTCTGATTGGACCGTCATAACTTTCTGAAGTCTTTGTGTAAATCTTAGGTGCTACAGGTGTCCACACTGCCACTCAGGAGTCTGACTGTGGTCTAAATCCAGGATGCTTGGTTTCACCAAAATCAGCCCGACTGCACTGGTCTGATTGTGGGTGCCAACAGCAGCTCAAGCCTCAAGTCCAAACCGTCCTCAGACATGCACCGAGCAGAGCCGCCTCACATTTGGTCCTTTGTTGCCAAAACTCAGCCAAAGTCTGCTGCTCACTGTATCTGTAGGTGTATGGTGTGAGTGAGCTCACCTTGTGTCTGGGAACCTTCTGGGAGCAGCTGTTGGGACAGTCCACCTCCACCTCCGGACAGGAGCTCTGCACATGATCCTACAGAACCACAGACCCATTCAGCTCACTGACAGCTGAATGATTCAAACTTGTGACTTGTCAATACAATATACAACATCTCCACATTAAAATGTCTAAAAACAACTCAACCTTTGTTTATTCAAGGTAACGTTTCATTTGGTCGCCTGTCGCTATAACTTGAAGTCGGAGAACGAGACGAAACAGAACGTGAAGAAGTCACGTCAGATAGATTTTCATCACTAAAGGTGGTTGTTTGATGGTGTGTTCACCTTTAACAAAGTGGATTTTGACCGCGGGATCATTTGTGTTTATTCGTGTTACTCGTTTGTTTATTCGCCCCAAACAGGACTACCACTCTGACTTTACCTGCACGAGGCTGAGTCTCTGCGGCTGCTGGCAGTGTGGGCAGGGCTCCATGCGGTGAGGACAGGTGTTGGTCAGGTGTTCCTGCAGGTGTCTCCTCTGTAGCGACGCGCTGCAGCCTGGATTGCAGCACTGCAGCTGCTCATACTGACATGACCTCAGGTGCTCCTGCAGAGGAGGACGAAGTGATGGGAGATAAACCGTCACAGAGATCTTTGTTTGTACAGAGCCAACTCACAACATAAGTCACCTCATGACACTTTCCAAACTGAGCAGGTCTGAATCATACGGATTCATTTATTTACAGAGACCCAACATTCCCCCATGAGCGAGCACTTGGTGACGGAAAAAACTTCCTTTGAACAGGCAGAAGCCTGGAACAACTGCCAACTGTACCATCGTCACTCCCCAATCTCTGCTGCGATGGTGTCTCCTGGTGGGGAGTGACCACACATAATAATCCATTAAACAGTCAGACTGGGTCTACCTGCAGGTGGTGTAACGTGACAACAGAGGTGCATGCTGGGTAGTTGGAGCAGTACACTTCTAAATTGGAGATTTCTCGTTTGCAGCAGTTGTCCTGGAAAACCTGCAGGAGAAAACTGTCCATCAGAAACTTTTTAGAAGTGATCCAAACTGGACGTCAACAGACACTGATGTGTCCTAACTGAGCGGCTGACATCCAGACAGGAGGAATAAACCACACACCTGCGATAACGACAGGTGGATCAGACATGGCCACTCCAGGTAACTCTAACACACACCAGGAGCTGAGCTGTTCATCTCCATCAGCCAACAGGAGGATGGAAACAAACACACAGCCATCTTTATTTTCTGATTTTCTGACTTAAGTCAAAATGTGTTCTTCATTTGGACGGGAACTCGTCTGAACGTGTGAACGTGCAGCTGTGTGTTCGGTTCTGACCTCTGCTGGTGTGATCACGGCTCCGTCCACGGGACAAACTGGACCAGACGGTGCTGAACGCTCACTGAAACACAAAGAAGACAAAAGAGACCGCCAACTGAACCGACTGGACCAGGTGCACAGGACACGCCCACCAGGTACAACACACCTGACTGTCAGGTGCTTCGGTCCACCTTAAATCAGTCTTGGTGAATAAAGGTGGACTGTGTCAGTGTGAGTGTGTTTTAAGGTGGACTGTGTCAGTGTGAGTGTGTTTTAAGGTGGACTGTGTCTGTTAGGATGTGTTTTAAGGTGGACTGTGTCAGTTTGAGTGTGTTTTAAGGTGGACTGTGTCTGTTAGGATGTGTTTTAAGGTGGACTGTGTCAGTGTGAGTGTGTTTTAAGGTGGACTGTGTCTGTGTGAGTGTGTTTTAAGGTGGACTGTGTCTGTTAGGATGTGTTTTAAGGTGGACTGTGTCAGTGTGAGTGTGTTTTAAGGTGGACTGTGTCTGTTAGGATGTGTTTTAAGGTGGACTGTGTCAGTGTGAGTGTGTTTTAAGGTGGACTGTGTCAGTGTGAGTGTGTTTTAAGGTGGACTGTGTCTGTTAGGATGTGTTTTAAGGTGGACTGTGTCAGTGTGAGTGTGTTTTAAGGTGGACTGTGTCAGTGTGAGTGTGTTTTAAGGTGGACTGTGTCTGTTAGGATGTGTTTTAAGGTGGACTGTGTCTGTTAGGATGTGTTTTAAGGTGGACTGTGTCAGTGTGAGTGTGTTTTAAGGTGGACTGTGTCTGTTAGGATGTGTTTTAAGGTGGACTGTGTGGGTGTGAGTGTGTTTTAAGGTGGACTGTGTCAGTGTGAGTGTGTTTTAAGGTGGACTGTGTCTGTTAGGATGTGTTTTAAGGTGGACTGGCTCCTACAGCAGTCCTTGGAGACAGTGGAGGCAGTAGATGTGTCCACAGGAGTTCTGCTGAGGGTTGAGCACGACTCCTCTGCAGACGGGACAAACAAACTCCTCCTTCAGCGTCAACACAAACTTCAGGGAGTGCTGGATGGAGGTCAGCTCCGCCTCCCAGGAGCCCGCGGGGCCCGTCGACCTCATCCTGGACTCCTCGGACCTCACGGACTCCTCAGACTGCAAACTGGACTCCTTCGATGCTCCCAGCTTTGCGTTCGCTGTTGCCATGAGCCTGCAGGACGACACACTGAACACATCAAACAGGTGATCCTACAGATCCGATTATCGTTTTCTCTCTTAATGAAAATAATAATAATTAAAATAATAAAAATGTATAATAATAATCTGCTTTAACAATTTGCAGTTAAAGCTCATAGACACGTGTGGAACAGTCAGTTTATAAAAGAGTAACACGTTTTGATTGAATTGTTTTTGACATCTTGTTCAGTCGTGTTCAGTGTGGTGATCCTGTCTGACAGGTGACCCTGTCTGACGGGTGACCCTCACAGGTGATCCTGTCTGACAGGTGACTCTGACAGGTGATCCTGTCTGACAGGTGACCCTGACAGGTGATCCTGTCTGACAGGTGACCCTGTCTGACAGGATCACCTGTCAGACAGGGTCACCTGTCAGACAGGTGACCCTGTCTGACAGGATCACCTGTCAGAGTCACCTGTCAGACAGGATCACCTGTCAGAGTCACCTGTCTGACAGGTGACCCTGTCTGACAGGTGATCCTGACTGACAGGTGACCCTGTCTGACAGGTGATCCTGACAGGTGATCCTGACAGGTGACCCTGTCTGACAGGTGATCCTGTCTGACAGGTGATCCTGACAGGTGACCCTGTCTGACAGGTGACCCTGTCTGACAGGTGATCCTGACAGGTGATCCTGACAGGTGATCCTGACAGGTGATCCTGTCTGACAGGTGATCCTGTCTGACTGTTTATGTTGTGTATGTTTATGTCAACTTTACAGGGAAGTTGAGACATCTCGTCTTTACACGTCGCATGGTTTTTAATTTGTGTTGACTTGCAGCACTGACGCCTCTGCTCTCTGCCCTGTTTTCTGCCCTGCATTTTGCCTCACAGGCGACATAGAGTCGACTCTCTGCCCTCTGATTGGTGGAGGTTGCACCTGCAGCCTCAAAGAAAGACCTGCAGGCAGAACTCAGGGCTCCAAAACCTCAAATACATTCCTGACACTCTTTAGATTTATTGTAAATAATATTCTGCTGAGTGAACCATCAGTCAGAGCTCGTTGTCATGGTAACGTTAAATATCAGCTGAAGCGTTCCTGTGATCAGAGCGATACAACGTAGCCAGCGGTCATACTCGAGTAACAGTAGAGATACTGTGAAATATTACAAAGTATTACTTTAGTAAAACTGAAAGGCAGCCACGTGAACAGTACTCGAGTAAAGATATTTAATGTATTTAAGCATCAATGTACAAGTAAAAGTAAATATATAATAATATCATCATTCAGTAATATTGTACTTTTTACTCCACTACATTTATTTTATAACTGTAGTTCCTAGTTACTTTGCAGATTATATATATATGGATATATATATACACACATATATATGTACATGTGAACATATGAATAATTTACTTTTACTTGTATTTTTGATACTTGAGTACATTTAACATCAGATACTTTAAGACTGTTACTCGAGTAGTCAGTCAGAAATAGTCAAATGTAGTGGAGTAGAAAGTACAGTATCTGCTTCTGAGGTGTAATGGAGTAGAAGGAGAGAGTTGCATAAAATGGAAATACTCAAGTAAAGCACCTTGAATTTGCACGAAGTATTTGAGTAAATGTACTCAGTTACTTTACTTAGAAACACACATAAAAGATGATGATGATGATGATGATGATGATGATGATGATGACGACAGGTGAAGTGTTTGTAATCATCTCAGTTTTATGTTTCCACTGATGGAATAGTAACTGAGTACATTTACTCAACTACTGTTCCTCAGTACAATTTTGAGGTACTTTCACTTTACTTGAGTATTTCCATGTTCTGCTGCTTTATACTTCCACTCCACTACATGTATCTGATCGCTTTAGTTACTAGTTACTGTGATGATCAGCTGACTCACAGCAAATACATGGATCCGTTACTTTACTGATACTTGAGTACATTTAACATCGGATACTTTCAGACTTCCCGCCGTTGACTGTGACGAGACAATGAAGTGAAAGCAAAGCACGATGGAAAAGTAATCTATTACAAGTCTCACACTGAAGCCCTTATGATTCATTAATAACGGCAACTAAGCAGCGGATCGATCGTACTCCAGTATTTTAAAGTAAAAGTACTCATTACCCCGTCCACGTGCTGATGACAGACAGGCGCGCGCCCAGTGTGTGTGTGCGTGCGTGCGTGCCGACAGACACTCACACTGACATCCGCGTGAAGAGCTCGTGTCCCCGCTCTGCTTTCACTTTCCACCCGGAGGCTGAAGGAGTCTGTCCCCTCTGTCCCCTGTCCTCTGTCCACAGTCTGTCACAGCTCATCCATATGACTGATCGATCGATTATCGGTGGTCGATCGAGCAGCGCAGCAGGAAGAGGAAACTGTCAGAGCAGGAAGTGAGTCAACAACAACCTGCTGCTGAGAGCACAGCCCTCAGTACTCCCGTTACTGCGGGGAAGGCGTGAAACTGAGTACATTTACTCAACTACTGTACTAGAGCACAGCTCTGAGCTACTTTATACCTCCACTCCACTCCATTTATCTGATTACATTTTAGTTACTAGTTACTTTACAGATTACATGCTGTTGGAAGAGTTTTCTGTTTCAAAGGATGGAATGTAACTAAGTACATTTACTTTCTACTTCCACTACATGTATTTGTTAATTTTAGTTACTAGTTACTTTACAGATTACATGCTGCATCAGGACGTAAATAACAACATGTAAATATATTTATAATTTACTTTTACGTGTACTTTTGATACTTGAGTACATCTAACAGATACTTTAAGACTTGTACTCGAGTACTCAGTCAGTTTATCACAAACATTCAACACATCTGGAGATACGTGGTTTTCACTGGACAGGACGGTAACCTGAAAAGTAACTCGTGACTAAAGTAATCCAGTAAATGTGGTGGAGTAGAAGGAGACAGTGACCGTTTTTATCTGATTGATGATAAAAATCAATGAAATTAAAAATGTGACGCAGCATGTAATCAGTAAAGTAACTAGTAACTAAAGTAATCTGATGCATGTAGTGGAGCAGAAGTATAAAGTAGCAGAAAATGGAAATACTAGTACTTCAGTAGAGTACTTGAGTAGGTGTTGCTGTCAGTGTGCAGCTCTGCAGTGTAATGTAATCTGATACTCTGAGGTGTTAGTTACTGTCGGACGTCAGCGCGTCCTGAAGGCTGAGGACAGACGTTACAGCAGAGTCGGTGCAGACGGATGGAAAAGACGTTTTAATGAGAACCATCAGCAGCTTCATGTTACAACTTGTACTCAAAGTCAAAGAGGAACTTGAGGATTCCAGTTACATTTAATGCCGCCACACACGTTTGTACAAAAAGCCTTAAGAGCACTTTCACAACGACGTCTTCACAGCGAGTCCAGAGTGCTAGCACCAGGAGGAAGAGGAATAAATAACGAGAAGACACAGTTTCAACACGAACCTTTAACAGAGGAGCAGAAAACATCGTCATCAACAGCGTCTGAGCGACGGGGGGATTACAAACTGTACTCTGAAAAGTAACAGTAACTGAAGCCGTCAGACAAATGTAGTGGAGTAAAACGTTCAGTGTTCGTCTCTGAGATGTGGTGGAGTAGAAGGAGAAATATGCATAAAATGGAAATACTCAAGTACAAGCAGCTTGGATTGAACCTGTATAGTACTTGAGTAAATGTACTTAGTTACTTTCCACATTGCTGATAAATGATGATGCATTGTGTTTGTAATCATCTCAGTTACACAGAGAACCTGTTTGTTGAGTTTAATGTTTCCACTGATGGAATAGTAACTGAGTACATTTACTCAAGTACTGTGATTCATTTTACTCAATTTTGAGGTACTTTCACTTTACTTGAGTATTTCCATTTTCTGATACTTGACACTTCCACTCCTCCACATCTAAGAGACAAATATTGTGCTTTTTACTCCACTACATTTATCTGATAACTTTAGTTACTAGTTACTTTACAGATTACATCCTGCATCAGAGCCAAAGTAGAACATTTTTTAATTCATTAATTTTTACCAATAATCAGATTAAAAAACAGTGATTCTGACAATCAGTCCAGTCGTAGTTTACAGTATATACACACATGTAAATATGGGCGTAATATACTTTTACTGGTACTTTTTAATACTTGAGTATATTTAATATCAGATACTTTAAGGCTTTTTACTCGAGTACTGGTCATACGGGTGACTTTCACTTTTACCAAAGTAATATTTTAACAACAAGTCTGACTGTCGGGTACTTTTTACACCATAAAGTTTTGTGTTGAAGTAATATTTTAGTAAAAGTAATTTTTAAAATCCAATTTAAGTTAATTAAAAAACGTTCTTCAGCTCTGACGCAGCGTCCGACTGAAACTTTAGTGTTGTCAATCAGATGTGCAGCAGCTGGTCGGTTAACTGAGTTACTGACGGCTGATTGGACGGACAGCAGGTCACACGCCGTGGACACGACCGCCATGTTGGGCGACATCACATCAACTGGGATCGACCATGTTTATCTCAGGAGAACGGCGTCAAAGAGGAAGTCTGGTGATGTCATCAAACCTCCAGCTCAAACAGCTTCCTTCACACACACACACACACACACACACACACACACACACACACACACACAGAGTACAGCACCAAGTGTGGATCAATACGCCGCTGAAAATAGTCCCCAAACGCTACACTGCTTCCTCCTGTTTGTTTGATAAAATCGACAGTGAGCAGCTGTTTTTTTTTTTTTGTTTTAGGTGTTTTTGAAGATTCCCGTCTTCAGCAGGATCCAGCGAGGTTTCAGCTGAGTAATCTTTCATATCCAGACCTTCAAGTCTCTACACCGACCGGTCAGCACCAAGACCCGGGGAAGAGCGCCAGGCTCTGAAGAAAACTTCCACAGTGGCCGGACAGCGCCCGTTTACATGAGCACAGTAATCTGATTACTCGGATGATTAAAACAAACAGGGCTCTGTATATGAGCAGAAAACATGTCTCGCGTTACAACAACATCTGGTTTCTTTCACGTTTTTACACGTGCAGATGTAAAAGAACTAAAGAAGCAGGATTAACGGTGCACATGCGCCGGATAACACTGAGTATTCAGCAGAAAACTAGGCGTGTTAACAGATTTCTCTTCATCCGTAGAACGGTGGATACATTTTTTGGAGCGTCACCTCCAATAACATTTTTAAAGTCTAGAAGAGCCACGCAATTAAATTATCATATCCCCATTCAAGCTAGCTGGGCGCTAAACAGGAAGTTATCTGGGTCTAGAGATCTGGGTATTTTCATACCCGGAGTAAACCCCTAAAAAAGCTCGACTCTTTGGGGGTTTACTCCAGGTTTTAATGTAACGTCCTTCATCAGCGCTGAGGAAACGTCTGGCTCCTCCGGTTCTGGTATTGCTGTCGGGTAAAAAACTCTGGGTTGTTTGAATTTGTTTCAGCCAATCACAATCGTCTTGGACGGTGCTAAACGCAGGATGCAACCGTGTCGGGGGGGATCTTGTTTTGCATTAAAATGGTTCAATCCCCGCAAGAGGAAAGGTAACAGCTGCTAGCTTGTTGAGGTTCACACCGTTAGCAGCCAGGTTAGCATCAGTTTGACTGGCCCTTTGTAGCATGTAGCTTCTTAGCCCAGAGGTTGTTGTTGTTTCCCGGAGCCACGGGGATTTGGAAAACAACAAGCAGATGGCTGATGAAAGGAATGCTGCATGAAACAGGCGCCCACTGACAGACTTTATACCAACTAGGAGCCGAGCACCACAGACGGGTCAGACAGTCCTGAGCTGGACCAACATGCTGGGAATAAAACCTTTAAAGTCCTTTAAACGACGATTATCAGCTCGTCCTGATCTGAATGTCGACTGTAGGAAAGATTTTAAAGGATTTTGGGCTCTGATGATTTATCTTTTACTAAAGTCCTGTTTTCTCATTTTCACATCAGCACATCGTGTTTGAGACGATCGGTTCTGGAACAAATCAGCGCGTGGTGGACCGACCAATCAACGAGAGGGCTGACCAACACAAAGGTCAGCAAAGAATGACGACGAACAAAATGTTTAGTCTCACTGTTTCAGGTCATTTAGATTCACTTAGCTGACGATAAAAAATAAAAACATGCAGCTTTAGTATCTTTTTCTGTCCATGTGGAGGGAAACTGATGGAGAAGAACAAGGGACCCGGGGTGGAGCCCTGTGGGACGCCACGTGTCCGGTGACGACTGAAAAGATGAAACAAAGATCTTAAAAACCAGATGACAGACCAGCAGGCTGGAAAAAACAAACGGTGACCCCTAAAATACTGTTCACCAAATGATAAAAACTCCGACTTGTCTCGTGTCGATGTGTCACCTTAATGTTCTGGTGAAATGAGAACCTGACAAGTGAAAATCACAATTGTTGGTTTGAAGAAAGAAAACACTCAGATTTTCCCACAGGACCTGAACGCAGCGTCACACTTAACATTTCATCTCTTCTGTCTCAACAGAAACTCTGACGGTCGTCCGTTAGTGAAGGGAGGACGACGAGGCCGTCTCTGATTGGTGGGCGGCCAGGCCGGGGGGCTGCTGGGCGGAGCTTGGACCTGATCCCCCGGGGTTTCCACAGAGGGTCATGGGAGCTGGAGGGCGGGGGTTGAGGCGGGGGGGCAGGGGGTTGGAGGGGCGAATGAGAGGCGGAGGCTGCTGCAGGGTGGGGCGGGGCTGCAGGAAGCGGGCCTGTTGTTGGAGGGGCGGCGGCTGGCGGTGCAGAGAGGGCGTGGCCGGGAGGGAGGGCCGCAGGAGGGGAGGGGGCTGGTGGAGGGAGGAGGAGGAGGCGCTGGACGTCACCGGGATCTGAGCTGAAGAAGAAGAGGAGGCGGCAGGAGACGCACCCGAGGAGGTCACCTGACCCTGCAGAGAGGAGAGGGCGGAGCCATAATTACTTCGTGGTGAGTCTCATAATATAAAATATTTATATTAAAGATATAAACTTTCTGTCACTTAAATGTTCAGCATGTAAGAACAGGCGGAGGAGCATACCACCAGAGTAACCGCTAACTGATGCTACACTTAGCTAGTTAGCTCAGTAACTAACCATAACCCTTTTGAATTTCCCTCGGGATTAATAAAGTATCTATCTATCTATCTAGTTAGGCGTGCAGGCAGCGGTTCAGGCTGTGAGCTGAGCTGAACCAGCGTCTGTCTGCAAGGAAGGAAATCAAACTAAGAGCACTTCAGTCCTCTGTCTCACCTCTTCATCCTCTTCGTCGGTGCTCTTCCCTGACGGAGTGGTGGAGCTGTTCTTCCCCTCCTCTCCAGAGGTGGCGCTGTCTCCGTTGGGAGCTCGTGTTCCCTGTTCGGCCTCCCACTCCTGCAGCACCTCGTCCAGGTTGAACCGCCGCCGGTAGTTCACGAAGAAGTTCTTCACCTGGCCCACCGTCTTGTTACCGATGACGTCGGCGATGGCCTGGAAGTCTTTCCCGTATTTCCGGACACCTAAAGAACATCGCAGACAGTTTATCAATCAAGTCTTAAACTACAACCAGAACAGACGGAGGAGGAGATGATGGCTGAGCCTGACTTTATATCATCAGGAGGAGATGATGGCTGAGCCTGACTTTATATCATCAGGAGGAGATGATGACTGAGCCTGACTTTATATCATCAGGAGCAGATGGCTGAGTGTGAACGGGTTATTTAGTCATTAAATTACATCCATACAAGGTTATTTATTTGATATTTTCACCTGCTGGTTCCACAAACACTGATGAAGCTCACCTTGAACAGCCAGCAGCTGCTCGTCTGTGGTCCAGCGGGCGTTCACCTTCTGGTTACACTGCAGGAAAAACATGACAGGAAGAAGACATGAGGGTGATGTCGCCCTCTAGTGGTGATTCACTAGATGAAGATGATTTACAGACAGCTCATCTACCACAGTCTGACCTGGATAACACTGAAGGCTGCGCTATTAAAGCTTCAGGCTCTAACACAGACTGAATGTGCTGATCATATCTGATCATATCGGGTCGTCATCTTTAACAGTGATTAGTGGCATCATCGATCTGCTTTTTACCCAGAACACATCAGTGTTTTCACGGCTGACCTCTCTCAGGACAATCAGAAACAGCTTCAGCTCACTTCAACACAAAACGATGTTCGATTTGTTGAGATGTCGGCACGTCGAGTGTGTTTGTACCTCGGGCAGCCTGAACTCTTCAATCCCAGACTCCAACATGTGTTTCAGTCCACTGTTCATCTGTTTGGCGTTCTGCACCTGAAGAACGAGACAGAAACACGTCTGAATGTGAGATCCAGCTGTTGTCCCCTCTGGTCCCCTGCAGGTGTCATCAGCAGGTGGCAGTACAGCCCGGGCAGAGCAGTAATATGGACAGGCAACAGGCAGGACGACTCAGAGCAACACCTGGGGTCTTTCACCTGTCATCAGACGGCTCAAGCTACTGTCCAGTCTGCTTCAGTAGAATAAATACAAACACAACTGTCTGTAAATGTGCTTATAGCAACATGCTACTGTTAGCATGCTAATGCTAGGTACCAGCCTGTCTGCTTCTGTGTCTAAAGTGCTAAAGTCTGACCTGCCAACATTTAGCAGCTGTTTGAACACACTGTTTACACTGATTTCACCATTTACACTCAATTTATGAAAGAAGAAACATTTTATTGATCTAAACATGTCACATTTTACAGACACACTAAACAGTAACCAGTATAGGCGACTTCTCTGTCCCCAGACTCCCTTAACAAATGTGTCAGTTTAGTGAGTTGTTGAGTTGGAGACACTTTATAAACTGTGTGAAACTCTGTCTCTGACTGATTCTGACTTATTTGTTCCTTCTTGTAAATTCAGCAAATGTTCTCCATGAACTTCTTTGTGTTAAACATGGAGTCTGTTTGTCTCAGTGATGGATGAGGCAGGAAGTGACATCACATCACTGTGGACACTCGAGCGCAGGTTGATGTAAGCTGTGATCTGAGGGACTTAAAGCACCTGAGACAGCCGGTTTAAAACAATACATTTTCTTTTTCATCCTGCCTCAGTTTCCTCAGATCCCAGGTCTGGAGGAGGTTGTAGCGCCCCCTACCTGTCTCTTGAGGGACACCAGCTCCATGTCCAGCTGACGGAGGAGGGTGTTGGCAGCGGATGAGCTGCAGGACACGGCCACCACGTCCTCCTGGGTCAGGTACATGCCTTTGGGGGGGCGGCAGCGAGAGCGCTGGTGGTGTCGGTGCTGCAGGGTCTGGTGCTCCCGCCGACCCAACGCCACCTTCGAGCCCGGCACCACCGGCTCCACCTGGTTCTGCAGGGAGGGAGAAAGTTTACTGAGGACTTGAAACTGACAACATGCTGTAACAGATCGTCTGATGAGTCAAACACACATAACTGAATGCATCAGTGAATAATTAGTTCAGTAGGTAAAATGTAGTGTGTTCTTCATAGCTACTGAAGTCAGAGTGCTAACCAGCTAGCCTGGCCTGACCCGGTCCACAGCTCCAGTCCAGGCCACTAGCTGCACGGCGAACTGACCTAACCGATAGCAGCTACAGTTTGCAGCAGTTAGTTGTTAGTCCTGTGATATGCTGCCCCCTGCTGGTTTGGAGTAAGGTCAGACTTCAAAAGCTGAGAATTCTCATCAGTGTTTATTTGGTTTTACTTGATAAAGTTTGGTTGTAAACTTATAAACATAAAAAAATAAGACTTCTTTATTCTGACGGAGTCGCATTCAGGTCCACGTCAGGCGCTCAGGAACAGCACCAGGCAGTTCTCCTAGTGGTCAAACTGTGTAACTACATCATCACGTGATCACGAGACATGACTCAGAATTTGAGCCGCACGATAAGATTATCCATTCAAGTTAGCCGGCTCGGTCGGTGGCAGTCTCTAGTGCGCTCGCTCTCTGGGCCGCACAACACCAAAGATGTGGGCCAATGAGCAGCTTTCATAGGAACATGGCTCCGCCTCCAACACTGTCCAGATATAATCAAACCTCCTCGGTCCACGTACCTCTTTCTTGGCTTCCTTGTTGGGGTCGTAGTCGCTGTCGTTGGCTTCGATGGGGTTGGCCTCCTCCATCTCCTCATCACTATGGAGACAACAGGAAGCCAAAATTCAGTCGTTGCACGTCATCACAACAACAACAACCACAACAACATGTGGACTGAGACAGGACTGAACAGCGTCCCAGCTGAACACATACTACACGCAACAGAGGCCAAAAAAGTACATGAACGCAGAACAAGTATCGTTACTGCGACTGGTTCAGTCCTACCTGTCGTCCTGGTTGCTCCTGTTGGCCAGTTTACGAGCCTGTCGGTCCATCAGACTCGTTCTGGAGCGAGTCTTCTTCCACGAGTAGTAGTACTTCACCAGACTGGAGATCGATTTGTCCGGTAACTGAAACGACACAATATAACGTTCACTACCAACAAGTGTTACGTCCTTTATGTGATGAACTGAGGTTCTGGTGCTGAGCTATATGCAGAGAAGGAAGAAGCCGTCCAATTCTTTCATTAGGTAAAGGTACCAACACCACCGTGTTAAAGTATTGTTGTTGTTGTTGTTGTTTACCATCTGCTGGATGCGGTGGAAGCTCTTGCCATGGAAGCTGAAGGCCTGTTCAAACAACACCTTGTCCTCCACCGTCCACTCGTCTGGGAACGGGGTGAAGTTCGGCAGGTCGGCCAGAGACTTCTCGATGTTGTGTTTGTGCCAGAAGAGCATGCCGAGTGCCTGGAGACACACACACACACACACACACACACACACACACACACACACACACACACACTGTTAACACCATGCAAATGCTCCAAATTGTCCACATGAAGCCTAAATGTACACAGACGTTAGCTTGTTGGAGAATCTAACAATCTTATTAGCCTGTTGAAGAAGCTAACACTGACGTTAGCCCGTTGGAGAAGCTGACGCTGACGTTAGCCCATTGGAGAAGCTAACACTGACGTTAGCCCGTTGGAGAAGCTAACACTGACGTTAGCCCGTTGGAGAAGCTAACACTGATGTTAGCCCGTTGGAGAAGCTAACACTGACGTTAGCCCGTTGGAGAAGCTAACAATCTTATTAGCCTGTTGAAGAAGCTAACACTGACGTTAGCCCGTTGGAGAAGCTGACGCTGACGTTAGCCCATTGGAGAAGCTAACACTGACGTTAGCCCGTTGGAGAAGCTAACACTGACGTTAGCCCGTTGGAGAAGCTAACACTGATGTTAGCCCGTTGGAGAAGCTAACACTGATGTTAGCCCGTTGGAGAAGCTAACACTGACGTTTGCCTGTTGGAGAAGCTAACACTGACTTTTGCCTGTTGGAGAAGCTAATGTTAGCGTATTAGCTTTAAAATCGGACCATGTGTTAATGGGTAGCCCGTGTCGTCTCCTCTCCAGCATGGCTCAGCGGTGCTGCTGGACGTCCTCGGAGTGTTTGAGACCCACCTGCTCCACGTTGTATCCGTGTTTCTCTTTGGCTATAGCGATGTATTCGTCCACTGTGGAGGAAACACACACAGGTCAGACGGTCTGAGGACCTGATAGAGGACGGCAGCTGCTAATGAAGGACAGGAAGTGGACTCACGTTTGGAGTCGACGATGGTGTGATACGGAGACCAGACCAGCATCCCTCCGCTGTCTTTGTCCGAGTACTTCGTAGAACCTGAATGTGAACAGACAGTTTAACACATGAAGTTCAGTTCACTTGAAAACAGTCCTGCTGTCTCAAAATCATCTTGATGATGTCATCATGTCTAATTCAAGTTGCATTATGGGAAACGTAGGATCCAGTGTTTTTGGAGTTTGACCAGCACTTTGATAGATGTTGTCATCAAACACTGGCTGCAGGACATTTTAACGATGAGCTTTAATGTCTAAAATGACATCAGAGCACAGAAACGGGAAACGTCACTGAGAGTTAAATAATTATAAATGAGCACGAGAATCTTTCTCTGCAGCTGAATCTCTTAAAATCAAATAAAAAAAGGGTTTTCATCTAACAGCTGCAGCGTCAGAGCGAGACTGTGTGTTTATGTCTGTTGTTTTTCACCACTGTTTCTCTGAAATCATCAAGACGACTTTCTGGAGACATCACAGGGTTTTTCACCACAATAATTCCCTCAAAACTGGTTTCTGTCAGTAGACATTTATTAACCCTTTAATAATAATTATATTATGTAATAAATAATTATCAATAATCATTAATAATTATCTATCATTATCCAACTGTGGAGCAAATTTCCTAAATATCAACCCTAATAATATTATTATTAATAATAATAATAATAATAATGTTTTCCCTTCAGTCTTACGGGGACATTTTCAGCTTTGGTTCTGCTGCTCCAGCTTCATGTGCAGCCGTCAGCATTCACACTGTATTTTCACAGGAAATGCAGTTTTTCTAGTCATTATTCTTATTAAATGATAATAAAGTGGAAGATTTTAGTGTGTTTAAGACAGTAATGAGCCTGTGAGATGACATCATGTACAGGTGCGTCTCAAAAGATACCACAGAAAAGTTCAGGTGAAACTTTGATGTATTCTTGATTTATAACTCATAAAATTAAATATTTCAAGTGTTTGTTTCGTTTTAATTTAGATGATTACAGCTGATGAAAATCTGAAATCCAGTGTCCAGATATCAGAATATTAAATGAGATCAATCAACAGAAGATTTATAATCAGACATGTCGTGTGTTCATCACTCAGAACCTGGTCGGACCTCCTTCACTGGACCGTGGCTCGTCTGTATCGTCGGTCCGGTGTCTCATCACAGAGTCTCTGTGGGCTTCAGGTCGGACCACAAGTGCAGCACCACCACCAGTCGGGCCTGACATCAGGGTCAGCGCCTCCTTACTGACGGTGCCAAAACTATACGTACTGTACTTTTACTGTACTTGATCACGCTTCTGTATCATTATTCTAATATTTTGAGAGATTTGTTGTTTCATGAGCTGAAATCATCAAAATAAAAAAATAAAAACTTGAAATGTTTCACTTTGTGTGATGAAGCTGGAATATATGAAAGTTTCACCTTCTGAATTAAATTATAGATTAAAAACTGAACTCTTCTATGAACACAGACGTTTGTTCACAATCTCAAAGAAATCAGAAAAATAGAGAAAAGTGTCGAAACTGAGAGTCAAATACTGGAAGTTCTCGTTTGTTGTTGTTATTATTATTATTATCATTATTATTATTATTGTTGTTGTTGTTGTTGTTGTTGTTATGAGCTCTGGCCGGTCACTGTGATGTTACTGGTGTCATGAATGTGCAGCAGACTGATGTAAACAAACATTAATGACTGTCACAGGTTGTCAGTGGGGGGTGGGGGGGGGTAGCCTCGGTCCAGGAGCCTCGGTCCTGCAGCCTCTCTCTTTGTTTAAACACTGAAACATTACAGTTGTTCTGGACCCGGGTCGTGCAGACCCGTTCGGACCGGTCTCGGTCGGAGCTGTCAGAGGCTCCAGTCCGTCACTGAACTGGCTCCATGTACCGAGGCTACCACCGTCCGTCACTCAGGTACAAGCAGGAAAATCTCACCGGGCTCGAACTCCGGGATGTTGGCCTGGTAGTCCGCTCCGACCCGCATCCCCACATCTGGAAAACATCAGCATGCGAACACATGACGCGTTACATTCGAGGTTTCCTGTGTTGAAACGCGCACATACGGAGCGACGGGAGGCTGTTCGAGGCTATACTCACCGTGCTCGTCGTCGCTGCCGCTCTCGTCAGAGAAATGTCCGTTGGACGCGTTGGACGGACTCTTGGTGCCGTTGGACCGACCTTTCCCTAAGTACTCCGAGCCTTTATCCATCATCCCCGGCATCTCTCCGCTGAACGTGGCCGTGTATCAGCTGCTGTGTCGGGGCAGAAAATGTCAGCGGGAGCTGGAGGTTGTTCTGCTGCAGTTCGCTCCGCGGCCGCCGCTCCGGCCGCGGCGCTGTCGGGCTCCTCTGTGCGGTGTAAACACGCACCGCGGGCCGGAACACGCGGCGGACGTCTCCTGCGGGATCTGCTCTCGTCTTTACGCGGTGTTGATACCTGAAGTGGCTCGTGTGAGGGCGGTACCGAGGTCCGGAGCGGAGGGTCTAGCCGCCGCGGCGGAAGGCTTTTTACGCACCGTCGGGCGGCGCTGCGGCGCCTGCGGCCGCAGATCCTTCCGCCGACACAAACTAATAAAGTTAAATAAAAATCAACACAAAAACCAGATTATCAATAAAGTTTCACATCAACACAGCTGTGATCAGAAGAAAGTACCGCAGCGGCGCGTCTGACGTCACCGGAAGTCATGAATATTATAAACAAATGAGAGTAAACGAGATTCACGATGTTCACATGTTCAGCACCAACACACGAGCACAGCAGATCCACTCAAACGGACCAGAACCGCAGACAACCCGCCTGATGGTTCGGGTTTCTGCTGCGTGTTTGTGTGTCGCTGTTCCTGCGCTGACCCGGCAGCACCAGCAGGGGGCGACACCGCGCAACAAACCGCACAGCAGGTCCGCGGGTGACACCGCAGAGAGGAAGTCCGCGACACAACAGAGCGGTGCTGCAGACTGGTACCGGTCCAAAACATGCTGAGAGACTCACACACCATCAACAACAAGATGAACAAGTTGCAGTAATAAACTCAAATATTTCACCTTAAATTTGTTTATAAATATAAAAAAATAATAAAACTCTCTATTTAACAGTAAAACAATAAGAAGGTTCCTCAGGGAAGGAGAATAATAATATAATCAAAGTATCAGCTGATTTAATTAAAGTTAATTATTGTTTATCTCTCACATGAATATTAATCTGTTACATTAATGTTTCCTGTGGACGTCATTTCACTGTCACACTTCTGCATTTATATATGAATATATATATTATTCTGTTTTTATTGAAAAAGACGAGTCCGTCAATAAGAACAATTCATTTAATTTAGTTCTTCTCCTGAACATATATATTTTTTAAACTTCTTTTTTTCATACTAGTCTTTTTCTTTCACTCTTGTCACTTTATATAAATATATATATTTATATATCAGGACGACTGCTCACTCAATTTCGTTGCACTCATGTGGGACGACAATAAAGAAGTTCTGATTCTGACCTCACGCATGCTGATATTTATTTACATAGTTAAATATATTATAAGCACACGTACATTCTCACTTAGTCATACACACATTCCTGTTCATCTATCATATATATTTATATATTTTTCAGGGATACATGACAATAAAACAGAACATTACTGAGATCTGAATAACAGAACAAGAACAGGAAAAGTGGTTGGATATTATAAATTCTTGTTGTCGTATCTTTGAGAAACGTAGAAATATTAACTACGTTACTAGAATATTAAGTCAAAGAACATTCAACATCTGTATTGCTGACCTGAGGGGATCTGTCCGTCATCCAGCCTGTCAGATATAATCTGGTCAGGTAGGCGACGTGTCTGATCCATGTAACATCTATATTTATATATTTATTTACAGCTGTGCTCATAGGTTTACACACCCTGGAGGTTTTGACCCGTGGGGAAAGCAAAAGACTCATCAAAGGATCTGCGGGAGAAAGTAGTTGAACTTTATAAAACAGGAAAAGGACATAAAAACATCAGCAGTGTTCAAACTCTCATTGAGAAGTGGAAAATGAGGGGTTCTGTTGAAACCGAGCCACGGTCAGGTAGACCAACCAGAACTTCAGCCACAGGAAAAGTGTCGTCACAAAGAAAAACCCACAAATAACTTCAGCTGACAATCAGGACTCTGAAGAAAAGTGTTGTGGCTGTTTCAAGACGCACAATGAGGAGGCGCCTGAAGGAAGATGGGCTGCGTGGTCGAGTCGCCAGAAGAAAGCCGTTAAAACACCAACGCCGCGAAGCAGCCGGCCCACAACACAGCACAGAGACGGGCCTCAAGACTTCCGGGACAAAGTGATTTGGAGTGACGAGA